>NC_041406.2:90676629-90976629 GCF_900747795.2 Erpetoichthys calabaricus | reverse complement strand
AGAAGCATCCAAAATGACCCAGAAATGACATGGTGAATCACTAGAGATGGAGCATCATAAGGATATGATGTGGTTAAATGGGTTTATCTGAAGATGCTTGTATATATGACTAACATCGTGGTTTCAAACTCCGGTCCTGGAGGGCTGCAGTGGCTGCAGGTTTTCATTCTAACCCTTTTCTTTATTAGTGACCTGTTTTTGCTGCTAATTAACTTTCTTTTAAATTCATTTTAATTGAGTTTTTCTTGGAGACCCAGACCCTTAATTGTTTCTTTTTCCTTAATTAGCAGTCAAACAATAATAAAATACAAAATGAGCCAAACCATGATCAGCAAACTGTGTATATCACACAATATCTGAAACTAAAGAAAGGTGAAGGTCTCAGGAATGCTGATCTGCTCAGGTACACAAAACATTTGACCAGATCTCTTATAAAAGAGAAAATCATCAATTTCAGAAATGTCTGCTATTGAACAATGAGAGCAGCAACAAGCCATGGAATTAAAGAACGAGTTTAATGAACAACAAGAATAGTTGACTAATGGAGCAACTGGTTGGAATTTGAGGCCCTGACTTAGTAGGTTTTCTGTTGGCTCCCTCACTTCACAGTTCATTTCTGTTTGGGTGCCTGCTGTTTGAGGAAAGAAATGAAGCAATTCAGCAACGATGAAGAAATTCAAGGGAAAAAATCCTAAAAAAACAAGTCAAATAAATGAAAGGAAAAGAAGCATAAACTGGTCACTAATTAAGAAAAGGGTTAGAATGGAAACCTGCAGCCACAGCGGCCTTCCAGGACTGGAGTTGGGGACCCCTGGACAAACAGAAATGGTTTGGGATGTGTACTTGGTAAAGTTGGGCTATTTAATACAAATATAGTGTAAGAAGGAAGACAAAAACAGAAAGAAGGTTTGGGGGATCCACCCCGTATATATAAAAAACACAGATTATCGAAGCACTGCATAGCGTCAGAATAATCACAAAGGACTGAGTCCAAAATGGGACTAAAGGGAAAGGTGAGGTGGTTGGGCTTTTATAGGCGGTGGACAGGAAGAGGTGGGTCTGTGAGGGAACTGGCGGAAGTGAGGTCAGTAGGAGGGCGTGGTCTGAAAGCGGCTGCAGAAGCTGATTGAGCTCTAGCTGGGGTTTCCCTTCTGGTGATCTATAGATGAGAGAAAAAAGACATTAATGCAATTCATCAACACCCCGACACCACGTCCAGCCTCAGCTAAGCCCTTTGACTGGCTCCCTTGCACACGTGTGTGACAACAGATAGAGACATTTTCCAAAATATCTACTACATAATGAAACACTAAGGTCTGTGTGGCCCTCAAAGCAATCGTACCGATCAGTTTGGATTTGGCGATGCAGAAGTGTGAATGGGAGACGTATGAGGAGGAGTAAAGTCAGACGCTAATAGAGTCACCTTCAAAGACGGCAAGTATAAAACCAGAGGAGGTAAGAAAGGCTCCTTGAAAATAATGAAAAGGCAGGCTTTACGGGAACACACTTGAGAAAGGGAGCGCCAGTCAAGAGACGTTACTAAAGGCGTAAGATGCACTCTGACAGGCGCCTTCAATGTCAGAAAGTATAAAACTGAACCAGAGGTGAGAAAGGTGCCTCGAAAATAATGAGAGAGTCTGAGAAGCAGGCTTTACAGGAATGTGTTCAAGAAAGGGGGCGCCAGTCAAGAGACGCTCAGACCCCTAGAAATTCGGAGGAAAGCCACTGAAAGCACATGTAGGGTGAAGGATAGCAAATATTTTTCAATTATTCTATCACCAGTTTTTGACAGGCTACTACAAAATAATATTTTACCTCATCAGGATATTGAATATCGAATAATATTGAATATAGTCTTATCAATAGCAGACAGAATGCAAATTACACCAGTTATAGGTTCAATTTCTATTTTTTCTATTAAAAATATAAACAAGAAGTGTATAAATTAAATTCCCCTTCTTTTGTTCTGAGAAAACAGTCAAAAATAAACATTATATTGAACCAATAATAATATAAGTGATGGTAGCTAGTACAGTGCATCCGGAAAGTTTTCACAGCGCATCACTTTTTCCACATTTTGTTATGTTACAGCCTTATTCCAAAATGAATTAAATTCATTTTTTTCCTCAGAATTCTACACACAACACCCCATAATGAAAACGTGAAAAAAGTTTACTTGAGGTTTTTGCAAATTTATTAAAAATAAAAAAATGGAGAAATCCCATGTCCATAAGTATTCACAGCCTTTGCTCAATACTTTGTCGATGCACCTTTGGCAGCAATTACAGCCTCAAGTCTTTTTGAATATGATGCCACAAGCTTGGCACACCTATCCTTGGCCAGTTTTGCCCATTCCTCTTTGCAGCACCTCTCAAGTTCCATCAGGTTGGATGGGAAGCGTCGGTGCACAGCCATTTTAAGATCTCTCCAGAGATGTTCAATCAGATTCAAGTCTGGGCTCTGGCTGGGCCACTCAAGGACATTCACAGAGTTGTGCTGAAGCCACTCCTTTGATATCGTGGCTGTGTGCTTAGGGTCATTGTCCTGCTGAAAGATGAGCCGTCGCCCCAGTGTGAGGTCAAGAGAGCTCTGGAGCAGGTTTTCATCCAGGATGTCTCTGTACATTGCTGCAGTCATCTTTCCCTTTATCCTGACTAGTCTCCCAGTCCCTGCCGCTGAAAAACATCCCCACAGCATGATGCTGCCACCACCATGCTTCACTGTAGGGATGGTATTGGCCTGGTGATGAGCGGTGCCTGGTTTCCTCCAAACGTGACGCCTGGCATTCACACCAAAGAGTTCAATCTTTGTCGCATCAGACCAGAGAATTTTCTTTCTCATGGTCTGAGAGTCCTTCAGGTGCCTTTTGGCAAACTCCAGGCGGGCTGCCATATGCCTTTTACTAAGGAGTGGCTTCCGTCTGGCCACTCTACCATACAGGCCTGATTGGTGGATTGCTGCAGAGATGGTTGTCCTTCTGGAAGGTTCTCCTCTCTCCACAGAGGACCTCCGGAGCTCTGACAGAGTGACCATCGGGTTCTTGATCACCTCCCTGACTAAGGCCCTTCTCCCCTGATAACTCATTTTAGATGGCTGGCCAGCTCTAGAAAGAGTCCTGGTGGTTTTGAACTTCTTCCACTTACGGATGATGGAGGCCACTGTGCTCATTGGGACCTTCAAAGCAGCAGAAATGTTTCTGTAACCTTCCCCAGATTTGTGCCTCGAGACAATCCTGTCTTGGAGGTCTACAGACAATTCCTTTGACTTCATGCTTGGTTTGTGCTCTGACATGAACTGTCAACTGTGGGACCTTATATAGACAGGTGTGTGCCTTTCCAAATCATGTCCAGTCAACTGAATTTACCACAGGTGGACTCCAATGAAGCTGCAGAAACATCTCAAGAATGATCAGGGGAAACAGGATGCACCTGAGCTCAATTTTGAGCTTCAAGGCAAAGGCTGTGAATACTTATGTACATGTGCTTTCTCAGTTTTTTTGTTTTTAATAAATTTGCAAAAACCTCAAATAAACTTTTTCACGTTGTCATTATGGGGTGTTGTGTGTAGAATTCTGAGGAAAAAAATGAATTTAATCCATTTAGGAATAAGGCTGTAACATAACAAAATGTGGAAAAGTGATGCGCTGTGAATACTTTCCAGATGCACTGTATACAGGACCAGTTTGCTTAAGCCTCCTATGAGCAACAGTCACTTGCATTATATTAGCCTCATTTATTTTACTGAAGGTATTTATGTGAAAAATAAAGAAAAGAAAAATTCTACTCCAATGTGGCAAAATTAGCATTTCAAAGTCCCGTATTTCAGCCGGTGATCAATAACAACCCCTCGGCCATGAAGATAGCATAACATTAGGCAGCCTGACAGGACCGATGCAGCAGTAGCAGGACATCAAAGAGCTGCAGCGGCCAGAGGTGGGCTCTCCATGCCGACATAAAGATGAATTTAAAAGAGTGACCAGTGTAGTCGTCGGAGAGGGGACTGCGTTTGACATGGTGTCAAGTGAGAGGAAACAAAGAAAAGGGGGGCCGATCACAACAAGCAAACAGGAGCGTGGCAGGAAAAAATGGTGGCATTGAAATAGATATTTACTGCAGCATATGATGTGGCATTCTCGTCTACTACCAGCAAGGCAACACCGATAAAGTGTTGGGGCCACGGGAGCCCTGTTTGAAATCCAAGATAAATCAAAAAAACCCGATGGTACGATCAAAATCACAGCTCTCACAACACAAAGCTTACTGCTGTTGGGACGTCGATCTATCCCCTTCAGAGGCCTGTTCGAGAATGAACGCTGACTTCCGCTTTGGTTTGCTCTTACGTATTGATAGGAGATGATGGGGTTTTGATTTCTGTGGCGGAAAGGGAAATGACGTCGGTGATCCTCTCGAAGTTCTTCCTCTGTTCACGGGGTAAAGAGAGAACAGTTGTTACCACTGACGTGTTCTCATTCTCTGTCCCAACAGTTCCCTGCTGTTTTGAGCCCTCAAGATGCTCCCTGGGCACGCAGGCCTGACAACGGCTTAGTCATAAAAAAAGGGTGACGTGGAGTGGTAGTGGAAGTGTGCGCGATCAACTGTGTCTTAACGTTCCTAGCATTAGAGCTGAGCGTCACTCGGGCTGTGAAAGAAGTGCTAAAATTGTTAGTCGAGTATCACTCGTGCAACTATATGTAAAAGTGCTAACAGCATTAGCCCTGAGCGTAACTAACACGTAAGTGTTAGGCCTGAGCGTTAACCTTGGCAACAGTGCACCTTCGTAATAACATAATGGTGCCTGGTAAGAAACGTTTTTCAGCAGCCCAGGTGTTGCACGCTCTTGACGGTGCTACGAGCAGTGATGTTGAGGGGCCTCACATCAGCAGTGATGACGAAGAGACTCTGTCGTCGTCAGGCAGGGAAACTGAAATGGACAGTGAAACCGAAAGCGATTCTGATGAATCTGATAGTGACACTCACATTTGGGTTTCCTGCGTCAAATAAACCAGCAACACCCAGCCAAGACCGATTACTTACTTCAGGTTATTTCTTGATGATGATGTAATCGAAAGAGTTGTTGTTGAGATGAACCATTATGCTGAACAGTGTTGGGTAAATGACTGTACACCTAAGCAGCTTTCCCATTTGACTGTATATACAGTATTAGCATCATCATTATTATTATTACTATTATTATTTATATCATTATTACACTTTTCACATATCTGACTTTGTACTGTTAGTGTTTTGCACATTTTTGACAGTATATACGATACTAGCATCATTATTATTATTTATTTAATATTATTATCATTACTAGAGGGCTCCGCCCCCTGCTCACTTTGCTCGCCAAACCCCAGGCTGAGCCACTCGAAGGGTGTTAGGACAGCCCTCCATTAGAGAGAGCACGATTGTGTTTAAAGAGATGGTAATCTAGGGGGGCAACCCTCAGTTGCAGCCAGTCTGCCACTCGCATTGTGAAGAGGGGGGGCTGAATGCACCCCAAAGAGATGCGGTCGCTCCTCCAAACCCCCTCTTAAATGGTGATACAATGGGAAACAAATAGTTTTTTTTACCTCCTCTTTGCTCGATCAGCTGCTGCTGCTGTCGTGCCGTGTGATCTGCATCTCGCGCGGCGCTTCGAACATTTAAAAGCCTGTACAGCAACTGTCCTACTCTTTGCCTTTTATTTCCAGCCCCAGGCGTAGTTAAATCTTTTGGCACAAAGTCTCGTCTCACGGGACGTGAGTTCTTGATATTTTTTAGTTTAGAATTTGAAAACGGAATAAGAATCTGAAAATCTAACAACATTACATTAAAGTTTGATAAATTCTGAAAAGAATGATACCAAACATATATGTAGGTTTTAAAATAAGCCAGATTTAACGAGTAACGAAAAACGTGACATATATATACGTTACATAAAATTGTTGCACTTTTAGCCTTAGGATTTTATATATAGAGAGTGGATTGAAGAGTATGCTGGGCGCGGGAGGAAGACAGTTTAGTCCTTAGTTATTATAGACAGAAAATCAGTTACTTGAACATTTCACTACAACTGCCTATTTTAAATAGCAATGAATATTAAAACATAGTAAAAAGTAAAAGTAGAAGTAAAAAAGAAATGTAATGAAAAGTAAATAAAAAAACTCGTCAAAAACAATATTATGAATAACTTTATCCTCTAACTTACATTCTATAAACGTTGCTTTTTTTGCATTTCTGTTCTCATGTTGTTTTTTCTCTTTCTCGTTTATTGGACGGTTCTCTTTGTTCTTGATTTTTATTATATGCAGCTTTTTTGTTCATTTTCTTTTTTCGACGTTTTTTATCATCTCTTGCCGCTCTTTTTCTATCGTGATCTAAAATTCGATGTTCTTGAATAGATAATTTGCTTTTCTGCCTTCCCATTATAGCCAAATGCGTTGAAGGGCGAGTGCGCAGCACTGAGAGTGTCAAAGGGTGGGATGGAGAGAGGATATGTGCAGTAGGAGTAATGATTGGACGAGCAGTGTGAATGGGAGTGGTCAAGGCGGTATAATGCGGACACAACGGAAAATTTTTTTTAAATAATAGACAGGTTATTATTGTTATTCGTTTCAATATTATACTTTCTTCACTTCTGACTTTGTACTGTTATACTTTGTACTTTTATACTGTCTATATGGATTTTGCCTGTTTTACAGTACTGTAGGGAGACGAGATTTAATAAAAGTGTTGTTTTTCAAGCCAAAAAATGTAATGCTTTTTACATGTTTTTTTGAGAAAAAATGTAACACTAAGGAGGTTAAATCAGGTATGTATGTTGTATTTTAGTTGTTCATTAAGAACATTCTTACATGTTCATGAATCCTGTTGCCTCACTGTGCTGTCGCGGGTAAATTAAACATTACAGAGACCTTCCTCTGTCCTCGAGAACGTCAGATGCTGTGCTCCGTGGTGGTTGCTTAAAAGTGTTTTGCATAAAGCAGAAGGATTTTTTACTTTATTTCAATTCTCAGTTCAGTTGCATTTCACACAACAAATTTTCAAGCGATCCGTAACACAACAATAAACACCCGACTTCTTTCAATTAGGCAGAAACAATTTTTTTTTTCTGGAAAACTTCTCATCAGAAGTTCGAGAACAGCTGGTGCCGAATTGTTCTTATTTTACAATCGCTGCTTGTAAAAACAACTCATCCATGTTACAAACGAAAACATTTACGTTGTCAAGAATGCGAACGTGAAATCATGAAAGCGGGAAAAAAAATAGCTGTTATGATTGAATTGTTTATTTAATTTTTTGCATATTTTTTTCTCGTCTTTTTTAGAGATCTACTAATCAAAATGGGAGTATCCTGTGCCCTAGAATTCAATTCTGTTGTTAGTTTATTGATTTAGTGTTATTTACTATTGTTCGTAATTGTTTGATTTTCATTATCATTTTGAATAACTAACAATCACCGCCCATTGTTAGGGCAGCTGACGCAGTGTCGCGGCGTGCCCTCAGAGGTTGTGACCCTTGACTGATGATGCAGTGAGTTTAAAAGGTCAGCCTTGGGATCATTTCCCTGCCATGCCTTTCGGTGCTTTTGAAGTAAGTATTTCAAAATATATAATTTTGGATGATTATTTCAGTATTTTGAGGGTCATTTTATATCGAGTGATTATAATTATGATACTACTACTACTATTTATTTTTTTGCTTTTCCCCTGCGCTGCGATTTTGTTTTCTTCATGAGACTCTGTTTTAATTGATTTCTTAGTTGGTTGCTATACAGTTACTAACAGCAACATCAGAGGTCAATCACATGAGTTCAGGGGTCACAGGGTATAAAGGACACTCTCTGGTCTCACTTCTTTGTCCGATTTTACGGATTTCACAAAGAAATGTCACATTTTTTTCCGATTCTTTTTTTTTGTTTTGTTTAAACTTAAGAATATTCGTACCCATTTCTGAATTTTCTTCTTCTACAAGTTTTGCTTCACAGTTATGTTTCGTCGCCTGTTTTCTGAGTTTGGCTTTGATATTTACCTCCCATTTATCTTCTGGCCCTTTCATTCTCAGTGGCACGGCATTCCCTATCCGAGTTTATGAATGTAGAATGCATGTTCTTATTCTCAGGTTCTTTTTGTTTTTTGAAAGTTGCCTAAACTTTTCAATATCAATTTAGTTTCCTGAGTTGTTTTTGGCAACAGTGCGGCTGATTTTCCAGTTTTGATCTTTATTTTGATTTCGACTGAGCCTTAACAAGAACATCAGAGGGAATTGGCGTGTCAAGGCTGAGTTCTATTATGGTCGAGACAATCTTACCTATTACATTTTTACTAATATTACAGGTGAATAGCTGAGTATTTCTGACCGTGAAGGCATGCCACCTCTTTGACAGGGCCACAAATCCTGTTTAGACCCAGAGGGCCAGTGGTTCATTTTTTTTTCCTTTGCTTATTACAGTGTGGTCTTCCTTGTCTTTTGCCCTTTCTTGTGTGTTACTTTTACGTAACAGAAATACCTCTTTTGTTCTTCTTTGACGTCTTTTGTGCGATGCCCCATACCCTCGGCCCAGCACGTTTTAGACTCCTGGGCTTCCTGTGGTTCATGGCCGAGTCCGACAGTGAGACAACAGTTTCAGAAGTGCACAAAGTCCCAATACAGTAAGCCAAAAACAAGGTCAAAAGGAGAGCATGAAGTCAAAATATCCAGTGAATCAATTAAGAGTACGGTAGAAACACAAAGCATGAGGACTCACCAGTCCCTGGCACATTTAGAATGAACCGCCGAGAACTGAGGGCGACCCAACTGACGTCTGAGGCAGAGGACAGTTCTTGGTGGTGGACCATCCACAAAACACATGGAACAAAATACAGACAGCTTACATACATAGATAGTCTTGTAACGGCCGACCCCTTACCCAGACCGGCCACTACACTACCAAGACTCATTCTTTGGATCACATGAGGTTTCTTTCTCTAATAACAAGCTGTACTCCTTACAAGTTGTCTTACTTTTCCCAACACGATAAAATAACCAGAAAACAATAAACAGATAAGTAAAATCAAACATGGATATATTGTAAATTAAAAAGACAACAAATATTCAATAATGTAGATATGTGCGCGCAAAATACCACTATCCCAAATGACACCAGTGACAAATTATTATATAAGACACGACTAGATAGATAGATAGAAAGGCACTATATGATAGATAGATAGATAGATAGATAGATAGATAGATAGATAGATAGATAGATAGATAGATAGATAGATAGATAGATAGATAGATAGATAGATAAGAAAGGCACTATATGATAGATAGATAGATAGATAGATAGATAGATAGATAGATAGATAGATAGATAGATAGATAGATAGATAGATAGATAGATAGATAGATAGATAGATACTTTATTGATCCCAAGGGGAAATTCACATACTCCAGCAGCAGCATACTGATATAAAACAATATTAAATTAAAGAGTAATAAAAATGAAGGTATAACAGACAATAACTTTGAATAATGTTAACGTTTACCCCCCCCCCCCCCCCACCACACAACCCCACACCCCCCAAAGGGGGGTGGAATTGAAGAGTCGCATAGTTTGGGGGAGGAACGATCTCCAGCAGTCTGTCGCTGAAGCTGCTCTTCTGTCTGGAGATGATCCTGTTCAGTGGATGCAGTGGATTCTCCATGATTGACAAGAGTCTGCTCAGCGCCCGTCGCTCTGCCACAGATGTCAAACTGTCCAGCTCCGTGCCTACAATAGAGCCTGCCTTCCTCACCAGTTTATCCAGGCGTGAGGCGTCCCTCTTCTTTATGCTGCCTCCCCAGCACACCACCACATAGAAGAGGGCGCTCACCACAACCGTCTGATAGAACATCTGCAGCATCTTATTGCAGATGTTGAAGGACGCCAGCCTTCTAAGGAAGTATAGTCGGCTGTGTCCTCTCTTACACAGAGCATCAGTATTGGCAGTCTAATCTAATTTATCATCCAGCTGCACTCCCAGGTATTTATAGGTCTGCACCCTCTGCACACAGTCACCTCTGATGATCACGGGGTCCATGAGAGGCCTGGGCCTCCTAAAATCCACCACCAGCTCCTTGGTTTTGCTGGTGTTCAGTTGTGCTCCTTCCCGAAAACAAAACAATCTCATCATGAAAAGTCCTGGCAATGGCTGGTATGAATCTGAACCCTGGGGTTTCTCGGCTCTGGCTGTCGTGTTGTTGAAAAAGCAAGCAGTGGAATGATGCAATAAACGGCAGTGATGAATTTGAAAATGATCAGGTAAATTGTCTCTTTTCTCTTTTCTCTTACATTGGTCTAAGTAAGTTTTTTCAAGGTACTTTGGTTTTCCTCCCACATCCCCCAAATGTACACCTTAGGGTAGCCAACACCTCTAAGTCGGCCCTGCATTAGCCTATCCAGGGTTGGTTCCTGCCTTGTTTCTGATACTACTAGTGGCAGGATTGCGCCCACAAATGAGTCTGAATTGAACAAAGTGTGTGCAGGCAACGATCACAACCTAACTAAAAACACACAATGTGTGTGTGAATAAGTAGGCCGGTCTCACACTTTCACAAACTGAGCTCTTTGACCATTTACAGCTGGCAATTTACTTGTGGAGGTCTCAACCACAAACCCCAAACGCGAGTGGGGCCACAAAGTGTTTCCCAGGTAGAAGACCACCAGTGTGTCCCAAGTCCATACAGGATAGGCGACACTGGCTGTTGCACAAAGCTGACTCATACTTAAGGAGCAGGGCCCCTAATGCAGTGATAAAAATATTTATTGCAGCTTTTCATTTGCCACATGACTCGATGATGGGTGTTTCGCCATTGGAATTTCTCCTCTACTTTCCATGGAATTATCCAGACAAAAAAAAACAAAAAAAAAAAAAACAGCACTGTATAGAATAATTTCTTACAGATGTGAGATACCAGCTATTAAGTTTCATATCTGTTGTACTTACACATACCATGGTACTCAGCAAATGGCTTTTTGATGTTCTAAAAATAAATGTAGCACATTTTTTGTATTTCCAGAGTGAAAAAGTGCAATTTATTGATTATCGTAAAGATAGTCAAAATCCATATAGACTTTACAAAAATAAAATAGCAAAGACTGCATTAAAAAGAACTCAAAGGGAATTAAAGACTATCCATCTATTATCCAACCCGCTATATCCTAACTACAGGGTCACGGGGGTCTGCTGGAGCCAATCCAAGCCAACACATGGCGCAAGGCAGGAAACAAATCCCGGGCAGGGCGCACACACACACACACACGGGACAATTTAGGATCGCCAATGCACCTGACCTGCATGTCTTTGGACTGTGGGAGGAAACCCACGCAGACACGGGGAGAACATGCAAACTCCACGCAGGGAGGACCTGGGAAGCAAACCCAGGTCTCCTAACTGCAAGGCAGCAACGCTACCCACTGCGCCACCACACCGCCCTGTAGGTCATTCAAATTCTGAAAAGAAAAATGTGAAATAGCCAAGGAAAAGTTTTTACTTAAACGTTTAACTTTACAGGAGCTAATAAATGGCCAAACACAGCAATTGTCAACTTCAATTTAGCTGAAAAGGGCAAATTATGCAGGTGTCTGTGAATGTTGGCCAGACAGCACCCTGGCCAGGGTTCTCATTTTTTTTGTGTCTCTTGAACATACCTCTCTAATGTTTATTGTACCAGCCCGTTTTGATTGAAATTCCTTATTTTTCTTTTTTAAATCTGTTCAAAAATATCCCCAGGTTTAAAAAAAAAATAAAAAACGAGCGTGTGTTTCTATTAAGGCTCAGTCTGGGGTTTGAAGTCAAAGGAATACAAAGGGAGACTTAAGCTCTGTGGTGTTAAAGAAAGATTTCTTTGTAAAGATTTATATTATTATCTGAGTCTTTACGCCAGAGAAAGCATGCTTTTGCCTAGGGGCTTAAGGAGGGCTTTTCTCAGGATAGAAAGAAGATACCTATCTATGTGCAGGCGAGATTGAATTACTCCAGACCTCGCTGACCTGGAAAACCTGAGCTTTTGTAGCTCTTCGTTCTGTTTTGTTTCACTCTGCCCTTTTCTGTAAAACGTGTCTAAGAGAAAAATGGTAAAGGTGCAGCCTGCAAATGATTTTTTTGTAAGGGAATGAATATGTTTTTGATGGCAGACATTCCACTTTTTTATCTTCTCCATAAGCAGGCAGAGCATTCTTTGAAATCCTCTTTTTTTCTTTCTATTAATTCAGACCGCCCTCCTCTGTCTTCTGAGATGGCCGCTTATTTTGCTATTCATATCCTGTAGATCCCCAATGGGAAGTTACAAATGGCTATCATTTAGTTCATTTATCGACGCACAATACAGTATGTGTAGTGAATTCCATTTGGATTGTCGTGGGTTTAAGTGCCTTTGTGGTAAAGAAAGATGGTGGCTCGCCTTCAGCCTCGCAGCTCCAGTGCTTGCCCTCTGTTTTATTTTTTCATTGATTGATCCCAATTTGTCGTCACTTTTCATTTCTCCTTTCCTGGTGGTCATGTAAATTGAGTCACTCGTGCTGCTAGGACCACCACTAACGATGACTCGCCACAGTGTCAATGTCTTTGGTAGAGGGCGACTTTTGGATAAATCGGATCTCACCAAGTTCTGCAGTTGTGGAAAGAAAGGTCGCGCTTTACCTGGTTTTGGGTGCCATTGTGGCTTGAGCTCTTTTTGTGACTTAATTTTATTGTTATTGTCATTATTTTTGTGTGCTCACAGGAGCCAGATATCGTAGGCAGGCGCTTAAACCGAAATTCTGCTCTACTTGGTTTTGTGAGTTTGTCTACGTACTGTGAAAGTGTTCTCCGCAAATTGTTGTTGAGTGTCAGGAGAGATTTGTGACAGACGGGTATCAGCAAGAGTGAAAGGGAAGGTCTACAGGACGGTAGTGAGACCAGCCATGTTATATGGGTTGGAGACGGTGGCACTGACCAGAAAGCAGGAGACAGAGCTGGGGGTAGCAGAGTTAAAGATGCTAAGATTTGCATTGGGTGTGACGAGGATGGACAGGATTAGAAATGAGGACATTGGACAGTTGGGAGACAAAGTTGGTTTGGACATGTGCAGAGTCGGATGCTGGGTATATTGGGAGAAGGATGCTAAGGATGGAGCTGCCAGGAAAGAGGACAAGAGGAAGGCCTAAGAGGAGGTTTATGGATGTGCTGAGAGAGGACATGCAGGTGATGGGTGTAACAGAAGAAGATGAAGAGGACAGGAAGATATGGAACAAGATGATCCGCTGTGGTGACCCCTAACGGGTGCAACCAAAAGAAGAGGAAGGTCTACGAACTGAGAAATTGGCTCCTGCTTTTCTTGTAAATAAGGTCCCGCCAGGATGAAGCACAACTCTTTTTCTACAGTTGTTGTTCCTTCATTGAATGCCAATTCTTTCACAATCTTTGCTAAAGTGTGGGTGCATAACGCCAAGCCATTGTATTCTGGGTGGACTTTACATGCTGTTGACGCGTTTCCTCAGGTGTTGCTCCAGACACTCCAGGTTTCCAGTGTCATATTCTTAGAGAGTTCTTGAGCACCACGTTGTTATATCTGTACAGCCTTGCTGCAGTGCCGTGTTTTGGGGTTGTCTTTGCCTACTTGAGAAAACACACGTAAATATAAAAAAGAGAAAGAAATGAAGCAGAGGAGCGATGAAGAAATTCAGGGGAACAAATCTTAAAAAACAAGTCAAATTAAAAGTAAGAAAAAGGAGTTAATTAGCAGCAAAAACAGGTCACTACTTAAGAAAAGAGTTAGAATGAAAACCTGCAGGCAATGCTGCCCTCCAGGACTGGAGTTGGAGACCCCTGTCTTAACACAATAAGCAACCACTGGCAAACAAGTCCCAAAAAGCATAAATCTAAAACTAGGTCAAGAAACGGAGCAAGTGGACAATACATCGAGAGAAGCTCCGTCACACTCCCTCCCAACTCCGGCTCTCCTGCTGGGTCTCCACTAGTCCTTTATATAGTCTTTGACCCGGAAGTGCTTCTGTCCTTCTGTCCATGTGATTCATCAGCACTTCCGGGTCAGATGGAGACTTGTATTTTCTTCTGTCCTTCCGTCCCCATGACTTGGGGGTACTATATGGGAAACAAAAATCCCCGTATCTCCCTGCAGCATCACCTGGTGGCACCTACAGTACTCAGCAGGGCCGTGAAGCCGAACTCCAGGTCCCATGGTACCCTTCCCTGCGGGAAGTCGCCATCTAGCGTCCTGGGTGTGTCGCCCGGGTTGAGCTGCCGGCCATCCATCACAATAAACATTAAGTAAATGTACCAAAAATAAAAGTTTAAAAAGCTAAGTCAAAAACATAGTCTTTCAGGCATGATTTAAAAGTGACCAAAGTAGGTGCTGACCTAATATAAAAAGATAGGCCGGCCGTTCCAGCTCTTAGGGCCAGCTACTGTATAGGCATGGTCCCCTCCGAGCAGAAGTTACTGATCAGTAACTTCTGGTCAGAAGTCCTCAGTGATCGTGATGGAGAGTTATGCGTGTAAGAGGTCAGTAAGATAAAAGGGGGCTAAACCATTCAGAGACTTAAAAATGTGAGACTTGATCCTGTAGCGAATGGAAAGCCATTGGGGAGAAGCTAAGACTGGTGTGATGTGATTCTGTTTTCGTGTGCCTGTTTAGAAGCCCAGCCACAGCGTTCTGGACGAGCTGAAGACGAGCGAGGTGATGACTGATTAAACTCCAGTGTGTAATGAGTTGCAATAGTCAAGCCGAGAAGAGACAAGCACATGAATTAATGTTTCAAAACCATCTACAGAAAGAAAGGGCTTGACTTTAGCTAATACCCTGAGCTGAGAGAAACAGGCTTTAACAATACAGTTAATTTGTTTATCAGATTTGAGGGCATTAGCAAAAATCACACCAAGGTTTTTTTTTGTGGAGGGTTTATAGCAGGTTGTCAAAGGGCCAAAATGAACTGCAGGCGCTCAAGTAAGATTGCAGTCTCTGGAAGATCAGCCTGGTAGGGATGGTTTGCAGTTCATATCTCAGTCGAGATGAATAGATGGAATGGGGGAGACATTCTGACAGTAATCATTTTTCTCCCCAGCATATACTTTTGCTGCGTTTCCATGACTTGGTCCCAGTTTGAACACTGGCAGGGTTGCCTGGGACTTGTAGTGTACAAGCACAGCCTTTGTTGGGGTCCTTGAGTGCCACCAGGGGGCGCTGTGAGGAGAGGACTCTCCTGATCTCTGCAGTTTCCATGTGGCCCTAAAGAACTTCCTTACATGCACCTCTATGGTGCTCTGTCAGAGGACTGGTTGATATATTTTTGATCAAAAAGTGGGAGATGCACATAAAAATCATAAAAAAAATGTAGAAATAAAGTGAAATTAAAGCGACGCCCAATGCTACAGACATTAATCGTGATCGAGAGAACAACGGGGTCAAAGAGAAAAGAGCACAGAGATGAACTGTGAATACTTCAGAGATTTGGTATCCGCAAACTGAACAAGTATTTGCACTCATAGCTGTCCTTTTATCCCATCGTGTCCATTACGTATGGGTCACGACCTCAGTGGCCACGCCCCTGGTAAGGCTGGAAGTGGAGCTAATGACGGAAATAAACACTGAGGCCCCAAAATCATACCAAATCATGACACATGGCACCTGAAGTGAGTATAAGTTGGGCTGTGAAGGCACTGTGTAAATAAATAACCTTTATTTGAATGTGTAAATGTGTCTGGGGTTTGAGGCTCGTGGGGAGCCTCCATGTGGTCACAATACAGTGCATCCGGAAAGTATTCACAGCGCATCACTTTTTCCACATTTTGTTATGTTACAGCCTTATTCCAAAATGGATTAAATTCATTTTTTTCCTCAGAATTCTACACACAACACCCCATAATGACAACATGAAAAAAGTGTGAGGTTTTTGCAAATTTATTAAAAAATAAAAAAACTGAGAAATCCCATGTACATAAGTATTCACAGCCTTTGCTCAATACTATGTCGATGCACCTTTGGCAGCAATTACAGCCTCAAGTCTTTTTGAATATGATGCCACAAGCTTGGCACACCTATCCTTGGCAAGTTTCGCCCATTCCTCTTTGCAGCACCTCTCAAGCTCCATCAGGTTGGATGGGAAGCGTCGGTGCACAGCCATTTTAAGATCTCTCCAGAGATGTTCAATCGGATTCAAGTCTGGGCTCTGGCTGGGCCACTCAAGGACATTCACAGAGTTGTCCTGAAGCCACTCCTTTGATATCTTGGCTGTGTGCTTAGGGTCGTTGTCCTGCTGAAAGATGAGCCGTCGCCCCAGTCTGAGGTCAAGAGCGCTCTGGAGCAGGTGTTCATCCAGGATGTCTCTGTACATTGCTGCAGTCATCTTTCCCTTTATCCTGACTAGTCTCCCAGTCCCTGCCGCTGAAAAACATCCCCACAGCATGATGCTGCCACCACCATGCTTCACTGTAGGGATGGTGCCAGGTTTCCTCCAAACGTGACGCCTGGCATTCACACCAAAGAGTTCAATCTTTGTCTCATCAGACCAGAGAATTTTCTTTCTCATGGTCTGAGAGTCCTTCAGGTGCCTTTTGGCAAACTCCAGGCGGGCTGCCATGTGCCTTTTACTAAGGAGTGGCTTCCGTCTGGCCACTCTACCATACAGGCCTGATTGGTGGATTGCTGCAGAGATAGTTGTCCTTCTGGAAGGTTCTGCTCTCTCCACAGAGGACCTCTGGAGCTCTGACAGAGTGACCATTGGGTTCTTGGTCACCTCCCTGACTATGGCCCTTCTCCCCCGATCGCTCAGTTTAGATGGCCGGCCAGCTCTAGGAAGAGTCCTGGTGGTTTCGAACTTCTTCCATTTACGGATGATGGAGGCCACTGTGCTCATTGGGACCTTCAAAGCAGCAGAAATGTTTCTGTAACCTTCCCCAGATTTGTGCCTCGAGACAATCCTGTCTCGAAGGTCTACAGACGATTCCTTTGACTTCATGCTTGGTTTGTGCTCTCACATGAACTGTCAACTGTGGGACCTTATATAGACAGGCGTGTGCCTTTCCAAATTATGTCCAACCAACTGCATTTACCACAGGTGGACTCCAATGAAGCTGCAGAAACATCTCAAGGATGATCAGGGGAAACAGGATGCACCTGAGCTCAATTTTGAGCTTCATGGCAAAGGCTGTGAATACTTATGTACATGTGCTTTCTCAATTTTTTTATTTTTAATAAATTTGCAAAAACCACAAGTAAACTTTTTTCATGATGTCATCATGGGGTGTTGTGTGTAGAATTCTGAGGAAAAAAATGAATTTAATCCATTTTGGAATAAGGCTGTAACATAACAAAATGTGGAAAAAGTGATGCGCTGTGAATACTTTCCGGATGCACTGTATATAAATATACAGTAGAACATCTGGTCACGAATGTTTCCGAACACGTACAAATTGGGTTACGATCAAAAAGTTTGCCAAAATTTTGCATCTGTTCATGACCACACGCTCTGGTGGTGGTGAACAAAAACACTGGCGGCCAGTTTCCCTATGCGTGTTTGTACGCGACGATGATTTCCCATTCTCCATTTCCCATTTTCTTTTGTTTGCGTATACAGGGCCAAACAAAGCAGCTGATGTTGCAAAAGGAGTTACAATGTTAACCAAGCAGAGGCCTCAAGTGCTGGAAGAGGCGGAAAAACTGTTGCTAGTGTGGCTGAATGAGAAGCAACTTGCAGGGGATAGTGTAAGCGAGGCGATCATATGCGAGAAAGCCAGGAAGATTCATGGCGATTTGCTGAAAAAAAAAATTGTTCTTCGAGTGGCGAGTGGCGAAGGTGAGGAATGTAAAGCCAGTAGAGGATGGTGTGAACAGTTTCACAAGAAATGTGGCATTTAATTTTTTTTCCCTGTGCTTAAAACTTATTAAAAAGTGTTTACAGCAAGCGGTTCGTAAGGGTCTAGTGCCAACTCTTACAATGTTAGTTTTCTCTGTTGTTCAAGGTTTTCTCAGCGTTATTCAATGTTTTTGCATTTAGTTTATTATTACACTGTGCATTCTATGGTATAATTAACTATTTTTGTGCTTAAAAAATATATATTTACATACAGTTCGTACGGTCTGGAATGGGTTAATTGTATTTACATACAATCTTATGGGGAAACTACGTTCGGGTCGCCGCGACCAAGTCGGGTCGCATCCAGAGTTTTGAAACGAATTACGGTCTTGACTAGAGGTACCACTGTATATGTATATACTGTGTATATATATACATATTTTTAAATAATGTCACACCTGGGTAAAAACACACTAATATTGCACTATATGTATTTCAAAATTCAAAATTTCAAAGTACATTTTCAGATAAACAGTCAAAGAACGTAAGTTCTTCTGTGTGAAGTGTTTGAGAGCCTCTTTTTGTCCATCTATCCCTTTTCCATGCCTGCCAGCTTTAGCTCTCAGATTATTAAATCCTTTGTGCTTCTTCTTTTGATACAGCATTGTGCATTTCCTTTCCCAAGTATGTTAATTTTAAACTCCCTAATATCAGACGTCTGAAAATGAACACCAACTAAATGTCACAAGTCGCCTATGACACAAATGAAAGAATGATTTTCTGTAAGGGCACTGGTTTGTGTGAATTTAGGGGACCATAACAAATCATGGCGTTAGGTTGTGGTGTTGGCCCTAACATAAACCAGAAAAGGAGAGCTAAAAAAAGCATCAGTGTGAGCACCTGCCTGGCCCAAAGTAGCTCCTAATGAAGTTAAGCAGAAAGTGAACGTTGAAGAATTCAAAAGCACAATGCACAAATGTGCTTGTCCTGTGTTTAAAACTACTGCTGGGGTTTCAGGGAGAGCGTGAAAGATCCTGAAGAAAAGACTTGATGCTGACAGAAAATAAAAAGCTAAAGTTGCTGTTATCCATTCATGAGCTCAGTAGCAAAGGGAACTGAAGCTTAATAATTCATTTGAACATTGTAATGAGCACTGTGACAGGGGAGACAAAACACCCGCATAGACCACCGCAGCTACTGGGCTCCACTCTGTCTGTTAGGATATCCTTCTGTCAGTTTAATTATTGCATCACTATATGATATAACAACAGCAAACAGAATTTAGATAAGCATTGTGGTCTATTGATATACAATGTGTTAAAACATTGCAGCTATTTTGTAACACCATGTTTGCATTTCCAGTTAGACAGCAATGTTATTTTTATTTAGTTATTCGTTTAAACGAGCAGTCAGAAGGTGGATGTTGTGCAGCCTCATCTATGCATCTCCTTGATTTGGGCCCGCTGCGTGTCTCTCGGATTCACGCAAATAAATCGCTGCCGCAAGTGAAACTATGATACTTGGCACGATGACAGAAGTCGCAAAATTAACCGGAATGTTCAAGCAAATTATAGAAAGAAAAACCTGATCTAAATCTGTTAAGTAGTTTTCTCATGAAAAGTGGACAGACACACAGACCGACCAAAGTTGGATTTTATATAGATATGTCTGGCTTCAACGAGACTAAGCTAAGGCTGACCTGTGGATTTCTCGTAACCAGTGGCAAGAGGGCAAAGCAAGTCATTCTCATAAAAGTACACACACAAGTTCCAAAACACTTCATATCAAAATGCCATACCATTAGAACGGAGAAAACAAGTGAAGACTCAAGCCTATGGGGTCACTTTGGAGACCTTCAAACAGAAACGTACGAGCTACAGTGGACGGAATGGCCTCTTCTCAACAAAATTGTTTTTCCTCTGTAATAATCAGTCAGACAAGTCATAAAGATTTGGGGTTTTTTTGGGCCCCGTATACTGTAACAAAGGTCGTCAGAATCTCAAACAAAACAGAAAATTTCATCAGACAAATAGGGATGGTTGCACGGACATTATAAAGAGGTGGACTGGAAATTAGGGACGTGGAATGCTGGGAAGGCGCGGTGGTGGATGGGTAGTGGACGTCATCAACGAGAGACCAGAGGAGAGAAAGGAACCCGGAAGCGATGGCACTTTGTTTATGTGGGATGGATCATGGCGGCAGCGCTTCATCCTTTCTATGGGAAAAGAGAGAGAGAAGTTAGTACCCCACCTTTGTCCCCTGGCGTGAGTTGTCGCGATGCGCGTCGGGTCCTTCAGCTGCTCCCCATGCGCTCGTGCGTGACACCTCTTATGTATAAATTCAATCAGTTATGTAACCCATCAAGATGTTATACCAGTAGTGAAAAACCACCACAGCATGGACGCTAACCACCTGCCCCGTTATTCCCAATGTGGAATACTGGGGGTGCTCCAGCCGCCCCAACCCCGACACACATTTATTTCAGTGGAGAGACCCTTATGTCTCATTCCCCACAGCACAGCACAGTACAAGCACCAAACAGCACAATACACAGTCCTTCTTTTTTCTTGTCTCTCTCAGATCTCTTCCTCCTCCACTCCTCTTCACAAGCTTCATCCACCTATTCCCGACTCTGGCTCTCTGAGTACTGGCAGCTGGCTCCTTTTATAGGACACCCGAAAGCCCTGCAGGTGTCCAATGACCTTCATCTGGTAGCACTTCCAGGTGTGGTGGAAGTGCTGCCAAAACAGGGCTCAGCAAACGTTCAGATGTCCTCTTGGCGGTGGCCACAGGCCCCAATAGGGTTGAGTTTCCATGTTACAACAACAACAACATTTATTTCTATAGCACATTTTCATACAAATTATGTAGCTCAAAGTGCTTTACATGATGAAGAAAAGAGAAAAAAGACAAAATAAATAAGAATTAAAATAAGGGAACACTAATTAACATAGAATAAAAGTAAGGTCCGATGGCCAGGGAGGACAGAAAAAACAAAAAAAAACTCCAGACGGCTGGAGAGAAAAAATAAAATCTGCAGGGGTTCTGTGGCCACGAGACCACCCAGCCCACTCTAGGCATTCTACCTAACATCAATGACCTCAGAATCAGTCCTCATTGTATTCAGGGTTCTCATGGAAGGACTTGATGATGACGGTCATGTGGACTTCTGGTCTTCAATCCATCAATGTAGGGACATCATGGTGCCCTGATCAGGTGGTGGTGGCACAGGTCGTCACTACAGAAAACTGGAAAAAGAACAGAAGAGAAAGTAGGGGTTAGTACGGATTTTGAATATGAATACCATGAATAATAATGATAATTAATTGAATATACAGAGCATCAGGATTTAACTAAAATGAAACTATGAGAAAGCCATGTTACAGTAATGTGTTTTCAGCAGTGTTTTAAAGTGCTCCACCGTATCAGCCTGTGAACTTCTATCGGTAAGCGATTCCAGATTTTATGTGCATAACAGCAGCAGGCCGCCTCACCACTTCTTTTAAGTTTAGCTCTTGGAATTCTAAGCAGACACTCATTTGAGGATCTAAGGTTATGATTTGGAGTGTAAGGTGTAAGACATTCTGAAATATAAAATGGAGCGAGATTATTGAAGGCTTTGTAAACTATAAGCAGGATTTTAAAGTCAATTCTAAATGACACAGGTAACCAGTGTAGTGACGCTCAGACTGGGGTGATGTGCTCGGATTTTCTTTTTCTAGTTAAGATTCTAGCAGCTCCATTCTGCACTCGTTGCAATTGATTGATGTCTTTTTTGGGTGGTCCTGAGAGGGAGAGCGTTACAGTAATCTAGTTGACTGAAAACAAAAGCGTGGATTAATTTCTCAGCATCTTGCAATGTTATAAGAGGTCTAACTTTTGTCTCTATCTTAAAACGTAATTCGCCAGTCTCCTCACTCACTCACTCACTCACTCACTCACTCACGTCCGTCTGAAGCCGAATGCGCAGTCGCCTTCTGCGCAGCTGCCCGAAAAACCTTACGAGACTGACATCGCGACAGGTGGCGGATTTACGGCTGCAAAAATTCAAAGAGAAAGGCGACTACGGCCGTGAAAATTCAAAGAGAAAGGCGACTACGGCCGTGAAAATTCAAAGAGAAAGGCAACTTCGACCGATATACAACCCCAACATCGTGGGAGGCGGCGGATTTACGGCCGCGAAAATTCAAAGAGAAAGGCGACTTCGATTAGAGCTCTAGAGGCCTGAAAGGCGATTTCGACTACAGCTGCAGGCCTAATTACGCATTCATTCAATACACCTATATCAGGTTTGTGGTGCTTATACTTATTACTATTCCACTCATGCCCGTTTCATCTTACGTTGTCGAAAACGGGCTCTGTGTCTAGTTTAATAATAATAATAATAATTCATTACATTTATATAGTTCTTAAGTGGAAAAATGCTGTCCTAGTAATCTGATTAATATGTGATTTAAAATTCAGGTCAGAGTCAATAGTTACTTCTAAATTCTTTACCACCGTCTTGACGTTTAATCCTAATGCATCAAGTTTATTTCTAATAAGTGCTCTCTAGCATTCCGGAGGAGGTAATGCTCTGAGATAATGCCCCCAGTCCTTCCATTATGGAGGCGTCCTGGCTGGGTAAGGGTTCCAGCCGACCACCACACCAGCAAACCCCCTTCAGACCATTTACAGCAACTGAGAGCAACTAGTGTAATTAGGAAAAGAGGAAACACAGAAACTAAAAACAAAGCGGGTTTCTCAAGAGTTTGCTATGAAAACCATAGGGATATAACATCACCACAGTCAAACAGGAATTGCAAGGAGCCGTTCACTAGAGCACCATTATTCACAGAGAGCTAAAACACTAAAACAGAGAATCGTGCCAAGATGAGAAGCTATGAATCCTAAACCAGAATGCCAGAACCTAAATAACTTAAACCACACTTGTTCACAGCACAGATCCGTAATCTCGGACCAAAGCCTACGGCAATTTATGAGCAAGTCTCAGTGGTGTGAAGTGTGGTGCCTCTTAGAAGGTGGTCCTTAACAATAAAGCAAGGTCCCTTAGCGACCCATTATCTGCCTGCAAAGATTCAAAAATGGTGGTGTGACACACTTAAAACGAAAAGGATAATGATTAAAATCTTCCTCATGCCAGGAAATAAAGTTAAGACACCCACATAAAAATAAAGCTTGAAATTTCAGCTTTCAACGCACTAAAGTCTCATGACCATAGACACATGGAACTGATTACCAAGTAGTGTAGGCACACTCAGATTTAGCTAAATAGGATTTGCAAGTTTGTTGGGCTGACTGCCTGTCCTCATCACAGTTATTCTAATGTTCTGACTTCTCTGAAGCAAAAACAAACTTCAAGTTTTACAATCCTTAATATCCTCCCCTGGCCTCTTCTCCTGGGACGGCGTTCCATTGCAATCATTGCCACACCGTGACCAAGGTGGTGCCCTGGAAAAAACAAAATGGCGACGAAAATGGTGCAAAATAGTCTCTAATAATAACTGACGACAATCTCCATTATTAAAAAAAAATGCAAAATTCATATTCAGGATCTCAGAAAACCCATCGTGGGAAATAACCAGTAACTAAAACAGTGAATGGAAAGCTCCCAACATACAAAATCATAACACAAGTTTTTTGGCAACGTTTTCTTTTGTTAATTGCCTGTGACCTTCATTTTCTGTTTTGGAGTTATTTTGGTTCTCAACTCCTTCACGTCATTCTTTTGATTATGAGTTTGGTTTCATTTGATTGATTTGTTGTTCTCACTATCGGCCTTTGCTTGTTAATAAAAACGTCTACCACATCTCCTGACATCATTCTTATTTAAACACTGCTGCCCCCCAGTGGAGTCAGTACAGTGGGCGCCTAAGTAGTGAAGACTTCTACTTGAGTTTCCATTTTGACTTCCAGGGCGCCTTCCATCCAGGGGGTGAAGAGTAATTAACTCTTTTAGGGCTAATTATTTTTTGTTCCCTTTTGCCCCAAGGCTGAATATTTTTCCAAAAGACTCTACAAAGCAGTGGTTTTGCACATAAATCAACATCTTCTTCTTCTTCATTCGGCTGCTCCCGTTAGGGGTTGCCACAGCGGATCATCTTCTTCCATATCTTTCTGTCCTCGTCATCTTGTTCTGTTACACCCATCACCTGCATGTCCTCTCTCACCACATTCATAAACCTTCACTTAGGCCTTCCTCTTTTCCTCTTCCCTGGAAGCTCTATCCTTAGCATCCTTCTCCCAATATACTCAGCATCTCTCCTCTGCTCATGTCCAAACCAACGCAATCTTTCCTCTCTGACTTTGTCTCCCAACTGTCCAACTTGAGCTGACCCTCTAATGTCCTCATTTCTAATCCTGTCCATCTTTGTCACACCCAATGCAAATCTTAGCATCTTTAACTCTGCCACCTCCAGCTCTGTCTCCTGCTTTCTGGTCACAGCCACCTTCTCCAGCCCATATAACATAGCTGGTCTCACTACCGTCCTGTAGACCTTCCCTTTCACTCTTGCTGATACCCATCTGTCACAAATTACGCCTGACACTCTTCTCCACCCATTCCACCCTGCCTGCACTCTCTTCTTCACTTCTTTTCCACAATCTCTGTACTGTTGTACTGTTGATCCCAAGTATTTAAACTCGTCCACCTTCATCAACTCTACTCCGTGCATCCTCACCATTCCACTGACCTCCCTCTCATTTACAGACATGTATTCTCTCTTGTTCCTACTGACCTTCATTCCTCTCCTCTCTAGAGCATATCTCCACCTCTCCAGGGTCTCCTCAACCTGCTCCCTACTATCGTTACAGATCACAATGTCATCAGCAAACATCATAGTCCACGGGGACTCCTGTCTAAGCTCATCTGTCAACCTGTCCATCACCATTGCAAATAAGAAAGGGCTCATAAATCAACATAAAACACTTATTTATGACAAATGTCACACTGAGCCCCTACGGTTTGGAAATTCACATACTTATTACGTAGCAGTTTGCCTCATCACTCATAGGCTGAAAGGCACTTTCTGGAAAAACAAAAAACAGCTTGAGGTAGTCGAGTGGCTGGTAACCCGTAGTGCCCACTAACCCGTTGTGTCGTTGGATGAAGTCCAGTTGACAACTTGCCTGCCACAGATCTACCTCTGTGTACTCCTCTCAGGGCAAACATTGTCGTAGGGTGTGTCAGCTACACGAGCGAGTTCAGCACTGCAATCAGCTGGGTACCGATCAGCTAATGCAGGTACCTGAATTTCGTTTTCGATTTCCAGATTGTTTGCATCAAAATTGAAGTTCGATAAGTCAGTGTCCGATTCAGCAATAATGCACCAATAATAAATAAATAATACGGAGCATTTTGCTTTGGGCATTCGCTTCACCCTCTTGCCTGATGTCGATGCCATTCTAGATGTCATTTGCTATTCACGCACACGCAGGGATTCAACGTCAAGTCATCGAGTCTAACGGTTCTCCTAGCAAAGAGGGTCTACCATTCACATAATGAGATTTATCGACGTTTACAGCTTTTTTTCACCCTCTGGCGCTGAATGTTGACTTTAGTCGACGTCCGCCCTAAGCCCCTTGTGTCGACAAAAGTCGATATCAGCCCTAAAAGAGTTAGTGTTTCGGACTCTAACTCCCATCCAGCCCTGCGGATGTCCCAACTGGGACTCTATATGAGGGACACTGCCACCTGGATGAACTGCTCCCTGCCATCCTCTACTGCAAGTTCTTCTATTCTGTGGGCATCCCAACCAGTACAGAAATCATTAGGTGTCCCAGCTGGGTGTTGCCCCCATTTATTTCACCCTTTTATTATGGTATCCCTGCCGGGAAAGGATTTCACTTCCGTCCTGACCGGGATGCCCAACCGTCCTCTGAGGGCATCCACAAGGGTTTAAAATTGTGAAGGGAATTAGTCCGGCGGATCAAGGCCATTACTTTAAAATGAGTTTAGCAAGAAGACAGGGACACAGTTGGAAGTTTGTTAATAATAATAATAATAATAATAATTCTTAGCACATGTATAGAGCTTTTCTCACTTCTCAAAGCGCTTCACACAGTGAGTGGGGAGCCATTTCATCCACCATTAAAGTGTACCATCCACCTGGATGATGCGACGGCAGCCATTTTGCGCCAGTATGCTCACCACACATTAGCTTTTCGGTGGTGAAGGGGTGAGAGAGAGCCAGTTAGAGAAGGGGGATGATTAGGTGGACAGAATGACTAGGCTACAATGGTGGGCAATTTAGCCAGGACATTAGGATGCACCCTACTCTTTATGAAGGATGCCCAGAGATCTTTTATGACCACAGAGAGTCAGGACCTCGGTTTTACATCACATCTGAATGACGGCACCATTTTTACAGCACACTATACTGGGCCATTGGGGTCCACACATTCAGACCAACAACAACAACATTTATTTATATAGCACATTTTCATACAAAAAGTAGCTCAAAGTGCTTTACAAAATTGAAGAAAACAAAAATAACAGACAAAATAAGAAATTAAAATAAGACAACATTCGTTAACATAGAAAAGAGTAAGGTCCAATGGCCAGGGGGGACAGAAAAAACAAAAAAAAAAGTCCAGACGGCTGGAGAAATAAATAAAATCTGCAGGGGTTCCAGGCCACGAGACCACCCAGTCCCCTCTGGGCATTCTACCTAACATAAATGAAATAGTCCTCTTTGTAGTTAGGGTTCTCACGGAGTCACTTGATGCTGATGGTCATACAGACTTCTGGCTTTTAATCCATCCATCATTGTTGGAACATCATGGTACTTTGAGTAGATGGTGGTGGCGCAAGACCACAGGGTGAGCACCCCCTGCTGGCCTCACCATCACCTCTTCCAGCAGCAACCCAAGCTTTTCCTGGTTGGTCTACCATCCAAGTACTGGCTAGGCCTGAACAGGCTTAGCTTCATGTGGATGACCTCTTCTGAAGTGATATGGCTGCTTGTTAAGGGTCCATTTCGCTCAAACATTAGACGCATAGAATGACTCACCATGTCCTGTGGTAGACAACTCAATGGACCTTCATGTCTCTACTGGATGTTATGTTGCAGGGACTAAGTGGATAGGACTGGTGAGCTTTGTTAGGCTGAATGGCCTGTTCTCATTAAACCTTTTCTAATGTTATGATGCAAAACTCTACTGCATGGGAGCGACTTTATGTCTACTAGACATGCTGGCTTCACAGAGGCTGGAATCAATCAGCCTTGATCGTTGTGACACAAGAATTGAAATATTTAGTTGAACTGAAGAATTAAAATATGGAAAATTCCTCCATGAGCCTGGCACATCAGAGGTGTGCCTGTTGACCTCTTCAGGCTCTTTGGGGATTTTTAAAAATGAAAAGCTTCGCTGAAGCTTGGCAATGCAGTGGCAAGCCCAGAAAGAAAACAATACGAACGCTTATGCCTCGGCTCACTCGAGGGCGGGTGAGGCCTCGTGCAGCGCATTTGGAGGATGAGACATGTCTTTCATGCTGGTCTGCGAGCCACATGGCTTTTCATTTTCAGGAACTCGGGACACACTTGGTGAGTCTGTTGTGAGCATAAATCAGTGTGGTTAAACTATGAGACTTGACATGTGAATGCCACAAATTTAGAGCTACATGTTCAGTTTTTATTTTCCGTCGCCATGTGGGCCTAATTTTTTTGGCAAGGAAAGAAAAAATAGGGCAGTTCTGTTTGAGCAAACTGAAATTGCTTCCAAAATAGATGTGGGAAAGATGAAATTATACTCTCTCCTGGCTGGGCTTGTATTGAGTTTAGCAATGATTGCCTTGTGTAAGCGCTTTGCATCATACAGCAGGAATCCAAGGTACACTTTGGGTCACAGTGACTCCATATTGAATTTGGCATCAAAAGAAACGTTAAATACACACAAACCCCCTTAATCCAAGTTAGGGGGCACTAAGTTTTGCCAATAATTGCCTTGTCTATGTACTTTGTATTCATTCCAGTTCAGGGTCACAAGACCAGAAACGGCCCTTGGCTGGGCGCCAGTCACTGGAGGACACACGGGCCAAATTGGGGTTGGTGTAGTTGGCAGGATGATAGATAGATAGATAGATAGATAGATAGATAGATAGATAGATAGATAGATAGATAGATAGATAGATAGATAGATAGATAGATAGATAGATAGATAGATAGATAGATAGATAGATAGATACTTTATTAATCCCAAGGGGAAATTCACATACTCCAGCAGCACCTTACTGATACAAAAAACAATATTAAATTAAAGATTGATAATAATGCAGGTAAAAACAGACAATAACTTTTTATAATGTTAACATTTACTCCCCCAGGTGGAATTGAAGAGTCGCATAGTTTGGGGGAGGAACGATCTCCTCACTCTGTCAGTGGAGCAGGATGGTGACAGCAGTCTGTCGCTGAAGCTGCTCCTCTGTCTGGAGATGATCCTGTTCAGTGGATGCAGTGGATTCTCCATGATTGACAGGAGTCTGCTCAGCGCCCATCGCTCTGCCACAGATGTCAGACTGTCCAGCTCCATGCCAACAATAGAGCCTGCCTTCCTCACCAATTTGTCCAGGCGTGAGGCGTCCCTCTTCTTTATGCTGCCTCCCCAGCACACCACCGTGTAGAAGAGGGCGCTCGCCACAACCGTCTGATAGAACATCTGCAGCATCTTATTGCAGATGTTGAAGGACGCCAGCCTTCTAAGGAAGTATAACCGGCTCTGTCGTTTCTTTCACAGAGCATCAGTATTGGCAGTCCAGTCCAATTTATCATCCAGCTGCACTCCCAGGTATTTATAGGTCTGCACCCTCTGCACACAGTCACCTCTGACGATCACGGGGTCCATGATGGGCCTGGTCCTCCCAAAATCCACCACCAGCTCCTTGGTTTTGCTGGTGTTCAGGTGTAGGGGGTTTGAGTCGCACCATTTAACAAAGTCCTTGATGAGGTTCCTGTCCTCCTCCTCACTCCTGATGCAGCCCACGATAGCAGTGTCGTCAGCGAACTTTTGCACGTGGCAGTACTCCGAGTTGTATTGGAAGTCCGATGTATATAGGCTGAACAGGACCGGAGAAATTACAGTCCCCTACAGCACTCCTGTGTTGCTGACCACAATGTCAGACCTGCAGTTCCAGAGACGCACATACTGAGGTCTGTCTTTAAGATAGTCCACGATCCATGCCACCAGGTATTAATCTACTCCCATCTCTGTCAGCTAGTCTCTAAGGAGCAGAGGTTGGATGGTGTTGAAGGCGCTAGAGAAGTCTAGAAACATAATTCTTACAGCACCACTGCCTCTGTCCAAGTGGGAGAGGGATCGGTGTAGCATATAGATGATGGCATCCTCTGCTCCCACCTTCTCCTGGTATGCGAACTGCAGAGGGTCAAGGGCGTGGCGGACCTGTGGCCTCAGGTGGTGAAGCAGCAGCCTCTCCGTGGTCTTCATCACATGTGACGTCAGAAAGACAGGCCGGAAGTCATTCAGCTCACTAGGATGTGATACCTTTGGGACTGGGGTGATGCAAGATGTTTTCCAAAGCCTCGGGACTCTTCCCTCTTCCAGGCTCAGGTTGAAGATGTGCTGTAGAGGACTCCCCAGCTCCAGCGCACAGACCTTCAGCAGTCGTGGCGATACTCCATCTGGATCTGCTGCTTTGCTGGCACAAAGTCTCCTCAGCTCTCTGCTCACCTGCACTGCTGTAATTATGGGTGGGGATGTCTCTCCTATGCTGGTATCAGTAGAAGGATGTGTGGAGGGTGCAGTACTCCAAGGTGAGAGTGGGTTAGGGTGGTCACACCTGTTAAAGAAGTTGTTCATTTGGTTTGCTGTCTTCACGTCTCTCTTGATGGTGGCACCCCGCTTCGAGCTGCAGCCAGTGATGATCTTCATCCCATCCCACACTTCCTTCATGCTGTTATTTTCCAACTTCTGCTCCAGCTTTCTCCTGTACTGCTCCTTCGCCGCCCTGAGCTGGACTCTGAGTTGCTTCTGAACGCGCTTGAGCTCATGCTGATCACCGCCTTTAAAAGCCCATTTCTTCTGGTTCAAAAGGCCCTTGATGTCACTTGTAATCCATGGCTTGTTGTTAGCATAGCAGCATACTGTTCTTACTGGAACTACAATGTCCATACAGAAGTTGATGTAGTCAGTAGTAAATTAATTTAATAATAATAATTAATTACATTTATATGGCGCTTTTGTAATCTCCTCAAAGCACATTCTATAGACAGTGGGGAGCCACTTCAGCCACCACCAATGTGTAGCACCTACCTGGTTGACGGCAGCCATTATTACACCGGTTAGCTCACTACACATTAGCTATTAGGTGATGAAGGGTTGAGAGAGTCAGAGAGAGAGAGAGAGAGAGAATTAGCCAATAGGAGACAGGGGATGATTAGAAGGCCAGACTGGACAAGGTCGAGGTGGGCAATTTTGACCCCACCCTTTTCAAAAGACCACAGAGAGTCAGGACATCGGTGTTAACGTCTCATCCAAATGACTAAATGTTAAGTATGTCCAAAAAAAAACAAAAATCAATTTCATGACTGAATGAAGAAATAGATGAACAGTAGACCAGTAATTCAAATCTTTCTTAACTGTGCCCAGTCCTGCAGGGCTGAGGATGGCACTTACATGTCCCTGTAGAAAGGAAAACCACTTTCCTGTTCATCCCCAACTTGAACCAAACTGGTCTGCGGGCTGTCCTCCTCACACGTCTGCTCCACCCAAGTGAACTCGTGTGCATAGACGTGTAGCTGTGGGTCATCATGCAGGCGTTAGCCCTACACAGGAAAGGCTCCGACCTTTAAAGGGATGACCAGGAGACGAAACATAAATAAGCATTAAGTTGAAACCAAAGATCAGACACCACTACCCAAATCAAAGCAAAAGTGAGAACTGAGAAATCTTAATAGCACAAATAACACACACACAGAAAGAGGTTTTTCTTTGATATTTGTAAACTCAGATAGTGACACGTTCAACTACAAGAATCGGTGCATTTATAATGAAAAACATGTAAGATGCGTGACCACAAACCACTGCGGCCATCGTCACGTCAACACAACAAGGCAGAGTACAGAAAAAAAAACAAAATGCCAATGAAAATTTCTAATAACAGTTCATTTCTATGATAAACGTAAATGCAAAAATCATTTTCAGCACCTCAAACACCCCAGACTGGGAATTAACCATTCATAATAAAAGGCTTAAATAAATGTCCAAAAATGAGCCAACATACAAAATCATAATCACAGCGGGGGGTTAAACTGCACCATTAAGAGTCAGCAGCGCAGCTTTACACAAAGCGTCACGTGTGAATGCCACATGGAGAGCCACATGTTGTTTTCTGAATTCTGCTTAAAATTACTGAGGCTTTATCGGTTGACTGTGAGGGAGCAGGAGGCACACTGGGCGACTTAAAAGAAAAACCCAACTTAACCAGAAAAAGACAACATTTACTGTATGGGCCCTAAAGTCAAACTTGATTTTGAAAAAAGGACCAGTTTGGGTAATTCAAGGTGGCGTCTGTGCTGCTTGTGTGTGGTGTTGTCCTCATGGCATCACTGGACTCTCATCTGTGCCACACACTGGGAGAATTCACACATGAGGGATGAGAACTGGAACCTGCCGATCGATTTGAAAGGCACTATATACAATAAGGATAGATAGATAGATAGATAATTAAATTTTTAAAATGACCTTTATTTTAAACAGTGACAAAAACATTAACAAAACAATATACACATTCAATTTATATAAAAAACCAAGCGTCATAATAAACAAGAGAGCCATACATCCGACCCCAACTACTCCCCTTTACACTCCTCCTACTCCGCACATAAATAAGAACTTTAACAGTTAATAATTCATTATGACACAAAGACCACCTTTATTCCTCTTTACACTCCTCCTACTCCGCACATTAATAATAACTTTAACAGTTAATAATTCATAATAGATAGTGTAAAAAAGACACAAATAGTCAAAAAAGGTTTGGGGTTTTCCGGCCCCGTATACTGTGGGAAAAGTGCGATCAAATTGAATTTTCCATACAACTGTCATAACACCGTTCGCCATCATGGCGGACGGGGGGAACATTTATGAGGGAGGGACCGGAAATGGATGAAGCGCTGCTGGGAAGGAACCGAGATGGATGATGGGACTGCTGACGTCATTGGGATGCGACAGAGGGAAGGCGGAAGTGGCGTGTTGAGATTCCATGTTCAGACGTTCATGGCGGTGTTGTGTCTTTCTTTCTGTTGGAAATAAATAGAGAAAGGTTAGTACTCTGCCATTCCCGTCTGGTATATGTCTTCGCGCAACAGTTTAGGTCGTTCCGCGGCTCCCTAATCGCGCGTGCGTGACATGACCCCCCCCTCAGCCCAGACCCACCGGGTCGGGCGGACCGAACCGAGAGGTCGTGAACCCGGGAGAGGGCATCAGCATTGGCCTGAAGGGGACCCCCGGCGATAAGTAACGGTAAACTTGTATGGCTGCAGGTCCAAAAACCACCTGGTGACACGAGGGTTCGATTCCTTGTGCAGGGCCATCCACTGCAGGGCGGCATGGTCCGTTACCAGAGTGAACTCACGACCCAGCAGGTAGTACCGCAGATGAGTCACCGCCCACTTAATGGCCAAGGCCTCCCTCTCAACCGCCGCGTACCGGGTCTCTTGGTCCAACAGTTTCCGGCTCAGGTAAAACATGGGGTGTTCGGCACCGTCGACGCTCTGGCTCAACACTGCACCCAGGCCTGCGTCCGAAGCGTCGGTCTGGAGAAGAAAAGGTAAAGAGAAATCAGGGGTGTGTAATATAGGTGCCGACGTCAGGGCCTTTTTCAAGTCACTGAATGCCAGTTCCGCTTTCTGGTTCCATACCACATGGACAGGAGACCCTTTCTTTGTCAGATCAGTCAAGGGTGCTGCCTTTTCAGAGAAATGGGGAACAAACCGGCGGTAATACCCCGCCAACCCTAAGAAAGCCTGCACCTGTTTCTTGGTCATCGGACGGGGCCATTCCAAGATGTCTTTTATTTTGGAGCATTGGGGTTTCACCTGTCCCCGCCCAACTAGGTAGCCTAAATATTTGGCCTCCCTTAAGCCAAAGTAACACTTACAGGGGTTAATGCGGAGGCCGGCTTTCGCTAGTGTGGCAAGAACAGCATACACCTGCAGTATATGTTCCTCCCAGGTGCCGGAATAAATGACTACGTCATCCAAGTAGGCGGCACAATAGGATTGATGGGGTCGTAGAACTCTGTCCACCAGACGCTGGAACGTAGCAGGTGCCCCGTGCAACCCGAATGGGAGGACCTTATACTGCCAATGTCCACTAGGGGTACTGAATGCTGTTTTCTCTCTGGCGGATGCCGTTAGGGGAATTTGCCAGTACCCTTTTGTCATGTCCAAGGTAGTCAAGTATTGTGACCTCCCTAGGCGCTCCAAGAGATCGTCCACTCGGGGCATAGGGTAGGCATCGAACTTAGAGACTTGGTTCAGACGCCTGAAGTCATTGCAGAACCTCCAGGACCTGTCTGGCTTAGATACGAGGATGATAGGACTGGACCAGGGACTATAGCTTTCCTCAATAATATTCATGTCCAGCATCCTTTGGATTTCCAATTCCACTTCCGCCCTCTTTGCCTCCGGGAGGCGATAGGGTCTCTCCCTGACTATCACCCCCGGGTCAGTAACAATATCGTGCTCAATCAACGAAGTACGGCCAGGTACCTCGCTAACCACTTCGGGGACGGCATGGATAGCATGTTCCAGCTCCAGCCGTTGTGATGGGGTTAAGTCTGGTCCGAGGTTAAGTGTGAGTTTACTTGCGCAAAGGGAGAGGGTGGTACCGGAGGGGTGGAGCCTCGTCCCTATCTCTCCACGGCTTTAACAAGTTCACGTGGTACACTCTCTCGGCAGGTCTACGATTCGGTTGTTTCACCAAATAATCCACCAGCCCTTTCCGCTCCTTAACCTCATAGGGACCCTGCCAATGGGCCAGCAATTTAGAATGGGATGTGGGTACGAGCACCATTACGCGGTCTCCAGGGTGAAATTCCCGGAGGACAGCATTTTTATTATAGGACCGGGCTTGCGTTGCTTGAGCACGGGTCATGTGATCTTTTAGGATGGGTCGGATTTTGTTCATTCTATCGCGTATTTGCGCGATGTACTCCAAAACATTACAGCCAGGCAGAGCCTCCTCCTCCCAGCCTTCTTTTAATATATCTAAAAGCCCCCGGGGCTGACGTCCATATAAGAGTTCAAAGGAGGAGAAACCCGTGGAGGCCTGTGGGACTTCCCGGTAAGCAAAGAGCACGAAGGGCAAAAGCTCGTCCCAGTTCCGACCGTCCGCGCTGACTACCTTACGTAATATCTGTTTAAGTGTCTGATTAAACCGCTCCACTAAGCCATCGGTTTGCGGGTGATAAACCGACGTCCTCAGATGTTTGATTTTCAGTAACTTAGCAACCTCCCTGAACGTATCCGAAGTAAAGGGAGTACCTTGATCCGTGAGGACTTCTTTAGGTATTCCCACTCGGGCAAAGAGCCTGACTAATTCCCGTGCGATATTCTTGGAAGTAGCGGACCGTAAGGGTACCGCTTCTGGGTATCGAGTTGCATAATCTACCATGACCAATATGTATTTTTGGCCACGGGTCGAAGGTTCTAGGGGACCTACAAGATCAATACCGATCCTCTCGAAGGGAACATCAATAAGGGGAATAGGAACTAAAGGAGCACGGTCCCTCCTAGGAATCTGACGGATCTGACACTCCGGGCAGGACTGACAGAAACGTCGGACCTCCTCATTTATTCCTGGCCAATAAAACCGCTGTTTAATTCTCTCCAGCGTTTTTTCGGTTCCCAAATGGGCGCCTAGGAGGTGGGAGTGTGCCAGTTCGCAAACCTCCCGCCGGAAGGTTCGCGGCACTAACAATAACTTCCGCGCTCCACCTTCGTGACTCGCAACTCGATACAACAGATCATGTTCTAATACAAAGTAGGGCTCCGGTGGCAAGGAATCATCAGACAAATGGTCATTTATTGAAACAATTGCATTCCGGGCGTTTTTTAGGGAATCATCATTCCATTGCTCCCTTTTAAATGACGCGGGGGTATACCGGAACTGATTGATCATAGAGTCTATTGGGTCCGCATGTACGGGAGCTCTGCAGACTCTTTGGCTCGTGCCCTCGCCCAGATCTTCTTCCGGGTCGGGGTCCGACGCTAGAGACTCTTCCCCCCGGTCACTGTTATTTACGGCGGTCGCCCGTGTGCACGGCCTGGGAGCCGCGGGGGTGGTGCTTCGCGTACCCATAACAAGACCCAACTTAGCCCTAGGAGTGGTTAATTGTTTCCCGCTGTTGCTATCGGACCAGTCGTGTCCCAAAATGACAGGAAAAGGTGGCTCGGGTAACACTGCGACCGTTAATCGAGACAAGCCACCATTCCATGACAGAAAACACTTTGCGAACTTATAAGACTTGGTCTCCCCACGTACACAAGTTACACTAACGTACTGGTATCGCCATTGTTGCAGTAAAACATAACGGCGAGCAACAATGGTAATGTTACTGCCGGAATCAAACAATGCAAGCACAGAATGACCATTTACTAAAACCACTCCCGTATTTGGAATAGCCAGAGGGTTTGACAGAGCACAGTACCTTTCGGTGGTGGCCCAAGTGCAGTCCATTGGCTCCTGGAGTGGCTGATACAACGGGCAGGCAGACAACAGGTGACCGAGGTCCCCGCACTTGAAACAGCGCGGTGGCCCGGGTCTGTCCTTGGCTTTCTGCGGTGCTTCCGCCGCGCGACGTGTGGGCTCGGAGTGACTGGACCGTCCCTGTCGGGCGCCACGAGCCGACTTTTCCGATCCCCCGGCTCGGTGTACCGCAAGTTGACGCTCCAGGACCTCCAAGAGTCCTTTCATGTCTTTGTAAGGGTGTCTACGGACCTGCTGGGCGAGATATCCCGGCATAGCGTTTACTAAGCCCTCACAAGCCACCTGCTCTACGACTTTACGTGCCTGGGGACCTTCTGGTCTTAATCAACGCCCCATCTTGCTCCAGAACTCGAAAGCCTGGGCTCGGGCAGGGTGGTCGGGGTTGAACTGCCAGGTTCGCCATTCACTCGCCTGCTGGTCCGTAGTGATGCCGTAGCGACTAAGGATCTCTGGCTTTAGGAGGTCGTAATCTGCGGCCTCCTCCTCGGGGAGATCATAATAGGCCCGCTGCGCAGCACCCTTCAGGTACGGAGCCAAAATGGACGCCCACTCCGCCCGCGGCCACTGGTTGCGAGAGGCGGTCCTCTCAAATATGCCGAGGTATGACTCTATATCATCGGCATCGGACAACGGTACCATCGGAGGAGGCGGAGGTCTGGAGGGCTCCGGTCTTACCACTTCTGCCGTTGTCAGCCTTGCCTTAGTTGCTTCAAGCTCCCTCGTTGTTTCTGCGTGTGCGATCCGAAGATTCTGAATTTGGGCAGCCATCCCGGTCAGCACTTCGTTTAGGTCCTGTCCTTCTGTCATGTTCGGACAACCTTTCTATCCTGCCGACTACGCCACTGTAAAAAAGACACAAATAGTCAAAAAAGGTTTGGGGTTTTCCGGCCCCGTATACTGTGGGAAAAGTGCGATCAAATTGAATTTTCCATACAACTGTCATAACACCGTTCGCCATCATGGCGGACGGGGGGAACATTTATGAGGGAGGGACCGGAAATGGATGAAGCGCTGCTGGGAAGGAACCGAGATGGATGATGGGACTGCTGACGTCATTGGGATGCGACAGAGGGAAGGCGGAAGTGACGTGTTGAGATTCCATGTTCAGACGTTCATGGCGGTGTTGTGTCTTTCTTTCTGTTGGAAATAAATAGAGAAAGGTTAGTACTCCGCCATTCCCGTCTGGTATATGTCTTCGTGCAACAGTTTAGGTCGTTCCGCGGCTCCCTAATCGCGCGTGCGTGACGATAGATAGATAGATAGATAGATAGATAGATAGATAGATAGATAGATAGATAGATAGATAGATAGATAGATAGATAGATAGATAGATATTAATTTTGGTATAGTTGGCAGCATAATAGATAGATCAGCTTATTATTTATATTCCTTTGCAAATCATATATTAAAAATATCATCATCCCCAGCACTGACTCTCCTTGGACTCCATTCTTAACATCAGACAACTCTAAAAGTTATAGATAGACTTGCTTCGCTCGCCCACCCCCAGGTTTGATTTACTGGATATACAATTTAAAGAGATTGTTAGTTTCATGGGAATTTTTACATATGCATTATTTTTGCTTTTACTTTAAAATTTTTGTAAAAACAATACTTGTCCTTTATTTCTGGCCCCCTTGCGTGGTTACTTCTCTTTCTCTCAAGATGTATAACGCTGCTCGCAATGTGAAAACGTTGCGGCTGAACGCATGCGAAGGAGAAGCCGTCGGATCATCTGCTGGTTTCCTGCTGCTGCTGGCGAGTTGCGTGTTCTGCTTGTCGCTTGTCGTTGTGTTAAGAGCTGGGAGCACATGATGCGTGTCTGCCAACAGCAATCCAACAACTGCTAGGTTAGATGTCCGTGAACTTGCTTTAAATGATGTCTCACCGCCTTGTCTCGCATGATGTTGTAAAAACAATACTTGTCCTTTATTTCCGGCCCCGGGCGTGGTTAAATCTCTTTCTCGCGGGACGTATAATGCTGCTCGCGTTGTGAAGGGGGGGGGTTTGGGGGCTGCTGAATGGATGCTAAGGAGATGCTGTTGGATCATCTGCTGGCTTTCTGCTGCTGTTGCTGCCTGCTCTATTGAGCAAAGGCTGTGAATAGTTATGTACATGGGATTTCTTAGTTTTTTTATTTTTAATAAATTTGCAAAAACCTCAAGTAAACTTCTTTCACGTTGTCATTATGGGGTGTTGTGTGCAGAATTCTGAGGGAAAAAATGAATTTAATCCATTTTGGAATAAGGCTGTAACATAACAAAAGGTGGAAAAAGTGATGCGCTGTGAATACTTTCTGGATGCACTGTATGTGAAAGGTGCTATATAACATACAATGTACCCAGTGTACATTTAACATGTCCTGAAAGGAACCTTTGTCCCTGTGCAAATACATCTATTATAACTGGCAAAGTTGAGGAGGGGCTGTGGAGCCCTACTAGCCCACCTAGGACATCATGGTGGAAGGAGCCGGTGGCTGAAGGTGTTCCAGCTCAGTGCACCATGGATGGAAAGGTGGATATTTTTGGTTCTGTAGCATTGTTCTTCTTTTTATTGTTCTTTTTGAGTTGAATGGTAAAACTGGGAAATGCATGAAGAATGAAGACAAAGAGACAGCCCCCCTCATCTTCCCAGGACATGTTGTTGCTCATTGTCAGAAGGAACATGACTGATCACACTCACAGCGTTCGTCTTCATACTGGCTTGGCTGCATTCAAAACGTCCAAAATAACAGCACACCCATACTGCAGATTTCGCTAAATATGTTGGAGAAACAGAAACTCCCCAGGCCAAAGCTGAAATAATGAGATCAGTTTTAAAATAATGGACACGCAGATGACATCATTATTTCTAGGGGATTCTGGAAATTCCAGCTAATAGAGGCTTTCTCGCACAGTACTGGGACTTAAACAGCTGTGTTATTTTTCCTTGGAAAAGAAAAGAGAGCATCCAATTACTCGAGGTGGGCTTTTGTGTCCACTTGTACGTTTTCAAAGACGGCACACGTGCAGCCAGAATTTGCTGCCCCCCACCCTTACCCTCTTTGTCCAAATGAAATGGATCAGAAAGAAGAAGAAGAATAAGAAGACATAACCAGAGGAGACGATTGCTGCCCTAAACTGAAGTGTTTAACTTTGCTCCCTGTTTTCATCTTTTGTTTTTGCTATCCAGTACTCTTTCTATTATTTCTTGCTTTAAAATGTTGGTGTGCATAGCTGGCTGATCTTTAGTGTGAATCAGAAAGTCGTCTAATGTGACGGGGCCTTAACAAGCCGCTGGATCAAATCCACAGCAATTGGGGAAAAAGTTGAGCTTAGACCCCTGAAGTATTAGGGGACCACAGCACTACTCACCGCACCACCTGTTCTAATTGCATGCGCCACCTTAACGTTTTTGGCTGCTGAAAATCTACTCCTTTTTTATTTATTTCTTGACTAGTGTCACTACAAAGCTACAGCAATTTTGTAACATCGTAGAAAAGAGGGATGTTGGGGACTCGACCACATCAGAAGGAGCAGTCAAAATTGAAGCCGTAAATTAGAAATAATAAGCGCGTGCTTGAAAAGTGCAGTTAGCAAAGTGTTTGAGAGGAGCAGATGTGAGGAAGTCTGGGAACAGCAGGCTTTTGGGTTCCTTTGTGATAAGCGAAGAAGTCAACCACCGTGGAGTGGAGGGCAGCAAAGCAGGACTGGCCTAGTTACGTTTGTATGGCGCCTTTCATGATCAAAAGAGTCCCCAGAGTGCAGCTTCACATTCTTACATTACAAGTGTAAACTGTATAAACTCGGGAGCAACCGGTTGAGAGTGACCCCATGCTTATTAACTAGCATCCCGTGCCAGGCGGGAATAAGGCAAGCAAGACGTTCCGTGAGTGAGGACAGAAACCCTGGGTGGTGTTGTCCTTGGGTTGCCATTTTGAGAAAGTGAAAGAGGTAAGGCTGCTGTCTCACTTGGCTTACACACCACTTCAACTCTCTACTGGGCACCTTCTCTGTCAAGTCTGCCAGCTCTGCCAGTGTTCGGGTGATCAAGGGCCTCATGGAGGCTTTAACTTCACCTCCCAGTCCCAAACTATCTGAACGTGCAGGGTGCAGGAATGTGCATTGATGACCTGTCCCAAAGTGGGGACTCCTTAGAAAATGCTTAGGAAAAATGAACGACCTGAAAACAACCGCGTGATCTTTAAAAAGACTGAATTAGTGTATGCTGCTCTAATTCTATAGATAGATAGATAGATAGATAGATAGATAGATAGATAGATAGATAGATAGATAGATAGATAGATAAGAAAGGCACTATATGATAGATAGATAGATAGATAGATAGATAGATAGATAGATAGATAGATAGATAGATAGATAGGAAAGGCACTATATGATAGATAGATAGATAGATAGATAGATAGATAGATAGATAGATAGATAGATAGATAGGAAAGGCACTATATGATAGATAGATAGATGGATAGATAGATAGGAAAGGCACTATATAATAGATAGATAGATAGATAAGATAGGCACTATATAATAGATAGATAGATAGATAGATAGGAAAGGCACTATATGATAGATAGATGGATAGATAGATAGGAAAGGCACTATATAATAGATAGATAGATAGATATGAACAGCACTATATAATTAATAGATAGATTAAATACATTACATTTCATCTGCCACAAATCTGCCCAAGCCTGTGTGCTGTCCAAGTCCCTCTGTGACAATTCAGCAGATTCTTGATTATCTGCCAGTCCACTGAGTTTGGTATCATCTGAAATCTTAACCAGCTTCCTATTTTATTTATATTTATATTTATATTCTTATACAAATCATATAGCAGCAGCCCCAGCACTGACCCCTGCTGGACACCCCACTTAACATCAGCCATTCTAATAGGGTTCCTCTGACCCTAACTCTCTCTTATATGTTGATATAAATATAATTGTCATGAAAATGGGAAAGAAGGAGCTATATATGAATAAAATAAATAATAATAATTATTATTATTATTATTATTATTCCTTGTGTTTATCAATGGATTGTGTTGTTCTGTTTCTTAAAACGAGTCCACTTCCATTACCTTGATGTTCCTCTAAAGGCCAAGGCTATAGCACCTTTCAGAGTGACAATAAGACATTTAATAAATCAATTAAGAGTAAAGGAGTCCCTCCAGCTGGCTGTTCTCATTAGGTGAGCGTCAGGAAGATATTTTTATCAGTCAAATAAATATGCAAAGAATGTATGCAAACTTGAACTTGTGTTCCTAAGCAATTCAAGTAAAATTCCCAATCCTTATTTTTAGCATAAACAACATGGAAATGTTTTCCAAGCACTACACATTGTCACATGTGCACATGAATAATTTATTCTTTGCTAAAAATAAGCATTGCGCTCAACCGCTGCAGCACATCAGGAATTCAGACAGATTTGATTAAGTCTGCTTGTTTAAAATGGTACAAATATCAATGAGCTGCAGGAATCTGAGATAAGACTAGGACTTTTAGGAGCAGTGTGACCATTGGATTGGTGCTTGGAGTTACTAGGATGCTTTAGCTAACAGGCCAAGGGCCTTGAAGAGCGAAGAACCCAAAGGAGGTGAAGTATTCTTAGTGTTATGTAGCACCCTTCTTCCGTGCTACATTGTTTTCTTTGTACAGTGTGCCCTGAATAAGCTCCCTTCTCTTCCCTGATTCTTGCACTGTCGAGGCGTCCTGGCTGGGTAATGGCCCCGGCTGCCCACCCCAACAAATAGAACACTGGTGAGGCCTAGATGAAACATTTACAGGAGATTCATAAAGTCGTCACACACCCCCCACACACACACTTTTTACATGTTTGGTTGTTTTGCTGCCTTGTGCTAAAATCGTTTACATTCATTTTTTCCCACAATACACCAAAACGACAAAACGAAAACAGATTGTTACAAATTTCTGCAAATTTATTAAAAATAACAACCTAAAATATCACATTGACTCAAGCATTCATACCCTGCACTATCATGCTTGGACTTTGGTGCAGGTGCATCCCATTCTGTTCTCGTCGTTGAGATGTTTCCACTCCTTGTGTTGAGTCCACCTGTGGTCAATTCAATCGATCAGATTGATTAGCAGAGGCACACGCCTGTCTAACGAGGGTCCTACAGTTCATCAAAAGCCAAGCCAGATTGAGGTTGGAGGAACTGCCTGCAGAGCTTAGAGCCAGGATTATGTCGAGGCTCAGATCTGGGAAGGGCTACAGCAACATTTCTGTAACACACGAGCACAGCAGTCTCCGTGATTCTTAAATGAAAAAAGTCGGGAGCAAAGCGCAAGTCTTCCTAGAGTTGAATGCCTGGCCAAACTGAACCATCAGGGGAGAAGGGCCTTGGTGAGAGAGGTGACCAAGAACCTGGTTATCACTCTGTGTGGAGATGGTAGAAACAACCAGAAGAACGACCACCACTTCAACACTCTACTAATCTAGGCTTCATGGCAGATTGACCCCATGAAAACCCACTTGGAGTTTGCAGAAAGGTAATTTTAAGGATTCACAGACAATAAGAAACAAGATTCTCTGGCCTGATGAAACCAAAGTTTAACTGTTTGGCCTCTGATGGAAACAAGGCACCGCTCATCGTCTGTGCAACACCACCTGCACTTCAGAAGAGGTCATCCACCTGAAGCTAAGCACAGTCAGCCCCAGCCAGTACTTGGATGGGAGAACATCTAGGAAAAGCTTGGGTTACTGCTGGAAGAGGTATGGGTGAGGCCAGCAGGGGAGGGCAGGACGGACGGATGGACGGACAGCCCTGGTAGTATAATATAACAGTATCAGAGCAGTAGTGGTAATGTTACCACGGATACCGTAAAATTCTTACTTGAATGTCCAACCAACATGCAAAAAGTTGCAATACTCTAGAAATTTGATATTAAAGAATTACAAAATAAAATACAAAACTTAATTTTACTTGATAGATATAACACAACTCAGCTTAGCACATTGAGATGGACAGAGCCATGCCATCATCTTTCTGCTAAATAAGGGCAGAGCAGGCAGATATTTGAGGATATTTTTTGGCTTGCCTTGTACCATTATTGTTACAGATGCTAATATAATATAATGTAATTTAATATAATATAATATAAGTCAATTAAACCTAGATATATGGATAATGAAAGGCTGGGGACCTGCCGGGACCTCATTTAATGTCAGGCAAATGAACAAAAGTAAAGAAATAGTCCAAACAATATTGCCTGTGGATGATGTTGTTCTTCTGAGCCTCTAACAGGTTAAAAAATGCAGAGCACCATCCTCTTCTGAACTAGTTGCAGAAATGAATATCAACTTCAGCAACGTCATTCTTTAAAAAGCCTGTGGGATGGAAGAGGTGGTACCTCTGGGGCCAAACCTGAAGTGACATCAGTTATCATCGTGCAACTCATCCTGTGGTCTGCTGGAGACAGAATGGAGGCTGTTAGTGACCACACTTCCCCAAAGGGTGGAGTCCATGTGCTTATCTCAGTAGCATCATGTGGATAGATAGATAGATAGATCCTAATTTTAGTATAGTAGGCAGGATAGATAGATAGATAGATCTTAATTTTAGTATAGTAGGCAAGATAGATAGATAGATCCTAATTTTAGTATAGTAGGCAGGATAGATAGATAGATAGATAGATAGATAGATAGATAGATAGATAGATAGATAGATAGATAGATAGATAGATAGATAGATAGATAGATAGATAGAGCCTAATTTTAGTATAGATAGATAGATAGATCTTAATTTTAGTATAGTAGGCAAGATAGATAGATAGATAGATAGATAGATAGATAGATAGATAGATAAGAAAGGCACTATATGATAGATAGATAGATAGATAGATAGATAGATAGATAGATAGATAGATAGATAGATAGATAGATAGATAGATAGATAGATAGATAAATCTTAATTTTAGTATAGTAGGCAAGATAGATAGATCGATCCTAATTTTAGTATAGTAGGCTAGATAGATAGATAGATCCTAATTTTAGTATAGTAGGCAGGATAGATCGATCCTAATTTTAGTATAGTAGGCTAGATAGATAGATAGATAGATAGATAGATAGATAGATAGATAGATAGATAGATAGATAGATAGATAGATAGATAGATAGATGGATGGATGTGTGGATCCCAATGTCCCAATGCCCCAGTGCAGTATAAACATGGCACCCTTCTTCGGATGAGATGTAAAGCCAAGGTCCTGACTCTCTATGGTCATTAAAGACCCCTAAGCATCCTTCATAAAGAGTAGGGTGTATCCCCATGTTCGGGCTAAATTGCCCTCCATGGCTTTGTCCATTCTTATCACCCCCTATCTGTGACTGGCTAATTGTCTCTCAACCCTTCACCACCTAACAGCTCATGTGTGGTGAGCACAGTGGCACAAAATGGCTGCCGTTGCATCATCCAGGTGGATGCCGCACATTAGTGGTGGGTGAAGGGGCTCCCCATTCACTGAAGCACTTTAAGTAGTGAGAAAAGTGCTATATAAATCTAAAGAATTATTAATATTATTAATACCATTTAAATGGTGAAGGATGATGATGGCAGAATCAGAGGGAGGAATTGGAAGACTAGTCAGAGATGAGAGAAAACTGAATGGGGCAAAGTATGGAGACACCCTTTATGAAAAAACTATACCCGAGTGCTGTAGCTTTAGACTGACCAGAATGTTCACCTTCCATCCAGACAAAAACCCCAAGCGCAATGGAAAGACAACACAGGAGTGGCTTAGGGACAACTCTGTGAATGTCCTTGAGTGGCCCACCTAGAGCCTGGACTTAAACCCAATCAAACATCTCTGGAGAGACCGGAAACTCGCTGTCCACTGAGGATCTCCACCCAACCTGACAGAGCTAGAAGACCTGCAGAGAAGAATGGTAGAAAATCCTCTAATCCGGGCGTGCAAAGCTTGTGGCATCAGATCTAAGATGACTCCACACTGAACTCACTGACAACTAAGCACTAAGTAAAGAGTCTTAATACTCGTGTCAACGGGGTAGTTCAGTTTTCATTTTATTTTTAATACATATTTCTGAAATCTTGTCTTCACTTGGTCGCACTGTGGTGGGCTGGCGCCCTGTCCGGAGTTTGTTCCTGCCTTGCGCCCTGTACTGGCTGGGATTGGCTCCAGCAGACCCCCGTGACCCTGTGTTAGGATATAGCGGGTTGGAGAATGACTGACTGACTTGGTCACACTACAGTACGGCGTGTTGCACGAAAAAATGAATTGAAATGATTTTAGCATAGGGCTGCAACATAACAAAATCTATAAAAAGTGAAGGGGTCTTGATGCTTTCTGAATGTAGCGTCTTTCATGCACCATGAGCGGTCAGAGCGCAAGGTGGTGAGTGGAGTTGTTCAGGGTGGCGCTATCTGACAGAGGTGGGTCCACACCTCATGGTACCAAATCCAAGGCTTCTGCTCCTTGGACTGCGCCGCCTGACTGGGACTCTGGGGGTAAGCCAGAGATTTCTAGTCTGACGTGACCTAATTAGTGAAGGGGTGGTCCTGCTCCTTTGAAACCCTCGACTTGAAGTCGGTAATAAAAGCAGTGTGATTCAATAAAGCCAATTCAAAGCATGTGGCTGGAACAGAAAAGAAAATATTTCAATTCTTTCTCCTTTCAATTCCTTCTTTTTTTGACATCCCAGTAATGCAGTGTGCCTTCCTAGACTAACAATAAAGACGAGGAACGCCCGCCATGCAGGGTGGCTCGGGTTACAAGCGGTTATATCTGAGTTCCTATTCCATCGATAAAACCCCAAGTTGAATTATAACAGCCTTCTTTACAATGGTGCGCTGATCCATCTTAATTGTGCAGAGTCTTCTAAGTGGCTCATGTTAATGAAATAAGCATTACACGTACATCAGGGAATCACTGGGCAGCACAGTCACTCTGCGATGGCCTGGCGCCTTGTCCAAGGATTGTTTCTGCCTAGTGACCTATACTTGCCCCAGGATAGGCTCCCAGCAACCCGTCTCAGAGTAAGAAGGCTTAGAAGATGGGTGGACAGTTGAAGAATCAGCCAAGCAGACCATCTCTGCTTTTTTGTATGGCACATTGTCAGATTCATCAGGAATATTGATATACAGACGTCGACAAATATGTTGGTACCCCACCCCGAAAAAAGAAGGAACTCTCTGAAGTAACTTGGCACCCGTCATTGTTTATTCCATATTTGCTTTGGAGGTTTGATACAACAGAATATTTCAAATAATAGCACAAATGGAAATGGGATGGGCAAAAATGATAGGACCCTTAAGTTATTATTTGGCTGCACAACCTTCCCAGGCCATCACTGCAGACAAGCGTCTCCTGGACCTCTGCACCCATCCATGGGTTGTTTGGCCCACTCATCCTGAGCAAACTGCTCCCGCTCTCTCAGGTTTGAAGGGGGTCTTCTCCAAATGGCCATCTTCAGTTCTCTCCATAGATGTTTGATGGGACTCAAATCAGAGCTCATAGAAGGCCATTTCAGAGTAGTCCAATGTTTTGTTCTTAGCCATTCTTGGGTGTCTCGAAATATTATTATCCCCCACACAGACTCAAGGCATCCTGTGCCAGACACAGCAAAGCAGCCCCAAAACATAAGCGAGCCTCCTCCATGTTTCACAGCAGGCATGTTGTTCTTTTTTGTCTGTGGACACAGAGCTGGTGTGACTTACGCAACATGTCCAGTTTTGTTTCATCTCTCCGAAGTTCATCTCCTAGAAGCATTACAGATAATCAATATGCATTTGTGCAAATTCCAGTCTGCCCTTTTTATGTTTTCCTGTCTTCCACTGAGCCCACTGTCACTCCGAAAGTAGCAGAGGTGAGATCAGACACTGATGGGCTGTGACCAAAACACAGTAAGTGGACATAGGCAGCCCAAGTCTTACCAGCACCACTCATGCTTTATTGTCTTTCCAGACAGAGCTTTCATTATTTTGGATGAGTTCTTTAAAATATGATGTTATTTTGGATTTTTTTTTTTTATTTACTCTTTGAAGCCACCATAGACGACTTCTGTTGGGCTCTCCAGTGGGACTCCTCCACTAACGCAAAGCTGTGTCTGCTTCACTCACCTTATTACCTTCTGTAAAAAGCCAAATTTCCTCCTGGGGACACATGAAGTTCTTTCTATCTACTGTGATCTCAAGGGGCTGCCACACAGCCACCTCAAACATAATATCACCCAACACAGTTATTATAGAAATAAGTGTGCATAAATGACTAAACCACAATTACACAGCAAGGGAATCTTGGTTCTCCCCTTCCGCTCCTCCTTCTTGTGTGCCGCCCACTGCCTCTCGACTCTGACTCATCCAGGACAGGTGGCGGGCACCTTTTAAGCTGGACCTGGGAATGCTTACGGTGCCATATTGTGCCCTCTTAGAGGCATTTCCAGGTAATGTGGAAACTAGGGAGGTGTCCAAACTAAGACGCCTCGGGAAGACCAGATCTATCTATCTATCTATCTACAGTGCATCCAGAAAGTATTCACAGCGCATCACTTTTTCCATATTTTGTTATGTTACAGCCTTATTCCAAAATGGATTAAATTCATTTTTTTTCCTCAGAATTCTACACACAACACCCCATAATGACAACGTGAAAAAAGTTTACTTGAGGTTTTTGCAAATTTATTAAAAATAAAAAAACTGAGAAATCCCATGTACATAAGTATTCACAGCCTTTGCTCAATACTTTGTCGATGCACCTTTGGCAGCAATTCCAGCCTCAAGTCTTGTTGAATATGATGCCACAAGCTTGGCACACCTATCCTTGGCCAGTTTCGCCCATTCCTCTTTGCAGCACCTCTCAAGCTCCATCAGGTTGGGTGGGAAGTGTCGGTGCACAGCCATTTTAAGATCTCTCCAGAGATGTTCAATCGGATTCAAGTCTGGGCTCTGACTGGGCCACTCAAGGACATTCACAGAGTTGTCCTGAAGCCACACCTTTGATATCATGGCTGTGTGCTTAGGGTCGTTGTCCTGCTGAAAGATGAACCGTCGCCCCAGTCTGAGGTCAAGAGCGCTCTGGAGCAGGTTTTCATCCAGGATGTCTCTGTAGATTGCTGCAGTCATCTTTCCCTTTATCCTGACTAGTCTCCCAGTCCCTGCCGCTAAAAAACATCCCCACAGCATGATGCTGCCACCACCATGCTTCACTGTAGGGAAGGTATTGGCCTGGTGATGAGCGGTCCCTGGATTCCTCCAAACATGACGCCTGGCATTCACACCAAAGAGTTCAATCTTTGTCACATCAGACCAGAGAATTTTCTTTCTCATGGTCTGACAGTCCTTCAGGTGCCTTTTGGCAAACTCCAGGCGGGCTGCCATGTGCCTTTTACTAAGGAGTGGCTTCCGTCTGGCCACTCTACCATACAGGCCTGATTGGTGGATTGCTGCAGAGATGGTTATCCTTCTGGAAGGTTCTCCTCTCTCCACAGAGGACCTCTGGAGCTCTGACAGAGTGACCATCGGGTTCTTGGTCACCTCCCTGACTAAGGCCCTTCTCCCCCGATCGCTCAGTTTAGATGGCCGGCCAGCTCTAGGAAGAGTCCTGGTGGTTTCAAACTTCTTCCACTTATGGATGATGGAGGCCACTGTGCTCATTGGGAGCTTCAAAGCAGCAGAAATTTTTCTGTAACCTTCCCCAGATTTGTGCCTCGAGACTATCCTGTCGCAGAGGTCTACAGACAATTCCTTTGACTTCATGCTTGGTTTGTGCTGTGACATGAACTGTCAACTGTGGGACCTTATATAGACAGGTGTGTGCCTTTCCAAATCAGGTCCAGTCAACTGAATTTACCACAGGTGGACTCCAATGAAGCTGCAGAAACATCTCAAGGATGATCAGGGGAAACAGGATGCACCTGAGCTCAATTTTGAGCTTCATGGCAAAGGCTGTGAATACTTATGTACATGTGCTTTCTCAGTTTTTTTATTTTTAATAAATTTGCAAAAATTTCAAGTAAACTTTTTCATGTTGTCATTATGGGGTGTTGTGTGTAGAATTCTGAGGAAAAAAAGGAATTTAATCCATTTTGGAATAAGGCTGTAACATAACAAAATGTGGAAAAAGTGATGCGCTGTGAATACTTTCTGGATGCACTGTATATAGTGCCTTTCATATCTATCTATCTATCTATCTATCTATCTATCTATCTATCTATCTATCTATCTATCTTATAGTGCCTTTCACAACTCTATCTATCTATATACAGTGGTGTGAAAAACTATTTGCCCCCTTCCTGATTTCTTATTCTTTTGCATGTTTGTCACACAAAATGTTTCTGATCATCAAACACATTTAACCATTAGTCAAATATAACACAAGTAAACACAAAATGCAGTTTGTAAATGGTGGTTTTTATTATTAGGGAGAAAAAAAAATCCAAACCTACATTGCCCTGTGTGAAAAAGTAATTGCCCCCTGAACCTAATAACTGGTTGGGCCACCCTTAGCAGCAATAACTGCAATCAAGCGTTTGCGATAACTTGCAATGAGTCTTTTACAGCGCTCTGGAGGAATTTTGGCCCACTCATCTTTGCAAAATTGTTGTAATTCAGCTTTATTTGAGGGTTTTCTAGCATGAACCGCCTTTTTAAGGTCATGCCATAGCATCTCAATTGGATTCAGGTCAGGACTTTGACTAGGCCACTCCAAAGTCTTCATTTTGTTTTTCTTCAGCCATTCAGAGGTGGATTTGCTGGTGTGTTTTGGGTCATTGTCCTGTTGCAGCACCCAAGATCGCTTCAGCTTGAGTTGACGAACAGATGGCCGGACATTCTCCTTCAGGATTTTTTGGTAGACAGTAGAATTCATGGTTCCATCTATCACAGCAAGCCTTCCAGGTCCTGAAGCAGCAAAACAACCCCAGACCATCACACTACCACCACCATATTTTACTGTTGGTATGATGTTCTTTTTCTGAAATGCTGTGTTCCTTTTACGCCAGATGTAACAGGACATTTGCCTTCCAAAAAGTTCAACTTTTGACTCATCAGTCCACAAGGTATTTTCCCAAAAGTCTTGGCAATCATTGAGATATTTCTTAGCAAAATTGAGACGAGCCCTAATGTTCTTTTTGCTTAACAGTGGTTTGCGTCTTGGAAATCTGCCATGCAGGCCGTTTTTGCCCAGTCTCTTTCTTATGGTGGAGTCATGAACACTGACCTTAATTGAGGCAAGTGAGGCCTGCAGTTCTTTAGACGTTGTCCTGGGGTCTTTTGTGACCTCTCGGATGAGTCGTCTCTGCGCTCTTGGGGTAATTTTGGTCGGCCGGCCACTCCTGGGAAGGTTTACCACTGTTCCATGTTTTTGCCATTTGTGGATAATGGCTCTCGCTGTGGTTCGCTGGAGTCCCAAAGCTTTAGAAATGGCTTTATAACCTTTACCAGACTGATAGATCTCAATTACTTCTGTTCTCATTTGTTCCTGAATTTCTTTGGATCTTGGCATGATGTCTAGCTTTTGAGGTGCTTTTGGTCTACTTCTCTGTGTCAGGCAGCTCCTATTTAAGTGATTTCTTGATTGAAACAGGTGTGGCAGTAATCAGGCCTCGGGGTGGCTACGGAAATTGAACTCGGGTGTGATACACCACAGTTAGGTTATTTTTTAACAAGGGGGCAATTACTTTTTCACACAGGGCCATGTAGGTTTGGATTTTTTTTTCTCCCTAAATAATAAAAACCATCATTTAAAAACTGCATTTTGTGTTTACTTGTGTTATATTTGACTAATGGTTAAATGTGTTTGATGATCAGAAACATTTTGTGTGACAAACATGCAAAAGAATAAGAAATCAGGAAGGGGGCAAATAGTTTTTCACACCACTGTATCTATTTATCTATCTATTATATAGTGCCTTTCATTATCTATCTATCTATCTATCTATCTATCTATCTATCTATCTATCTATCTATCTATCTATCTTATAGTGCCTTTCACAACTCTATCTATCTATATATCTATTTATCTATCTATTATATAGTGCCTTTCATTATCTATCTATCTATCTATCTATCTATCTATCTATCTATCTATCTATCTATCTATCTATCTATCTATCTATCTATCTATCTATCTATCTTATAGTGCCTTTCACAACTCTATCTATCTATATATCTATTTATCTATCTATTATATAGTGCCTTTCATTATCTATCTATCTATCTATCTATCTATCTATCTATCTATCTATCTATCTATCTATCTATCTATCTATCTATCTATCTATCTATCTTATTGTAAAAACAATCCGCACACTCCCATGAGACGGGGGCCTCTTTCCTGTTAAAGTGTCTCCAGCACCAGCTTTTCTCTCTTTATTTGTGCCCCCTGCTAGCTGCTGCACAGCCTACTGATATTAGAAGCTGCTATTTTTCTTTCCACCCTCACAAAGTAAAGGGACTCTGATTAATAACATCAATCTTTCTTCATATAGGGAGCTTTACAAATCCCCACACTTGATCTACAGCCTTTATTTTCCGTAACACTTTCAAGTCCTTCATTTTCTCCCAGCTGTCACCAAGTGTGCCACCCTGGCTTGATGCTGATCTCTTTTTATTGTGCAGTTAGGAAATTGGGCAGCAGTGTGAGGAGATTCCAGGAGGGTTTTTATCCAACAACCGTCATCTACAGATGACCCAGGATCATTATGGCAAAGAGTGAAGTATCAGCTTATGAAATATTGCAGCTTTAGAATGCCGTCTCATCCCAGCTAGAGCTGAACTGTCACCCAATTTCTGCTCCCTAAGAAGCTTTATAGCACAAGTAAGCATCTCGAAAGCTGATTTGCAGGCAGATTTCCTTCATAATTGCACAGTTTTTAATGCAGCAGGGCAAAATGATTCATTCAGTGGCAGCAGAACTATTATTTATCGCTGTGATTTTTTTTTTTCTTTTCTAAAAACAATTTGAAATCCTGGCACGGCGATGATATAGCTCTGAAAACATAAAGCAGATTAATTACGCTCTCTCAAGCTCTTTTCAGCTGCTTTAATATGTCTGGACATCTTGGACGACGTGTTCAAGACCAAGTGAACCAAAGCAGTTACTACCAAGGCTATTTATTTTATATAGTGCCTTTTCATACCAAACACCACCCTATGGTATTTTACATGGAGAATACACTTGACTTTATATTTGACCCGCTCCTCTCCATATTGCTTTTCATGTTTAGGACGTACAGGCTGACTGCACTCTCGAATATCCTCTTTGTTTTGTTAAGTTTTGTGTTTTTTTGTAAATTTTATATTTTTTGTTTACATTTATTGTACTTTTCCCCTGGTCCCTTTCCTTACATTTATGCATTTATGGCTTTCAGGTGTGACTGTTCAGGACTTTATATTGCACCTTCAGAAAGTATTCAGACCCCTGCGCTTTTTACACATTTTTAACTATGTTGCAATTTGTGTTAAAATCATTTCAATTAGTGAAACAAAATAAAATGCATTATTTCCGGTGACTCATTGTGTTCATGTGACACTCGGCTCATCTTTTTTTCTTTCAGCCCTGTCACTTGGTTCACTTTTCATTAGTTATGATGAATGCTATATGTCCACTTGAGTATGAATTCTGAGCACACGTGTTGTAGGTCTTGCGAGATTATCAATAGATGGGCTTGCAGCGGGGCCGTGCTTTTATTACAATAAACATCTCTGCCCACCAGTAAAGTGGCTACCAGGTGTCCAGTCTGCTTATTCAGGTTAATGAGAGCACCATTGCTCTTTGCAGTTCAAAAGCTCCACCCATACATTGAGCCCCGCCTTCACAAGGCATTGGATTGGTTTAGAAATGTGACAGTCAATGAGGCGCCTCATTGTCCCCACCCACTTTGAAGCATCATTCACTGATGGCTGTCTCCAGTCGTATGTATTATACATTTGGCTCAATGAGACAACTTCATAAATTGTAGTAGCCGCTAGTGCACAGGTACACACACCGAGTTTTCTTACGATTCATTCTGTCGCTCTGACGTCACATGTGATGAAGACCATGGAACGGCTGCTGCTTCACCACCTAAGGCCACAGGTCCGCCACGCCCTCGACCCTCTGCAGTTCGCATACCAGGAGAAGGTGGGAGCGGAGGATGCCATCATTTATATGTTACACCAATCCCTCTCCCACTTGGACAGAAGCAGTGGTGCTGTAAGAATTATGTTTCTAGACTTCTCTAGCGCCTTCAACACAATCCAACCTCTGCTTCTTACGGACAACTGACAGAGATGGGAGTAGATTCATACCTGGTGGCATGGATCGTGGACTATCTTACAGACAGACCTCAGTATGTGCGTCTCGGGAACTGCAGGCCTGACATTGTGGTCAGCAACACAGGAGTGCCACAGGGGACTGTACTTTCTCCGGTCCTGTTCAGCCTATATACATCGGACTTCCAATACAACTTGGAGTCCTGCCACATGCAGAAGTTCGCTGACGACACTGCTATCGTGGGCTGCATCAGGAGTGGGCAGGAGGAGGAGTATAGGAACCTAATCAAAGACTTTGTTAAATGGTGCGACTCAAACCACCTACACCTGAACACCAGCAAAACCAAGGAGCTGGTGGTGGATTTTGGGAGGACCAGGTCCCTCATGGACCCCGTGATCATCAGAGGTGACTGTGTGCAGAGGGTGCAGACCTATAAATACCTGGGAGTGCAGCTGGATGATAAATTAGACTGGACTGCCAATACTGATGCTCTGTGTAAGAAAGGACAGAGCCGACTATACTTCCTTAGAAGGCTGGCGTCCTTCAACATCTGCAATAAGATGCTGCAGATGTTCTATCAGACGGTTGTGGCGAGCGCCCTCTTCTACGCAGTGGTGTGCTGGGGAAGCAGCATAAAGAAGAGGGATGCCTCACGCCTGGACAAACTGGTGAGGAAGGCAGGCTCTATTGTAGACATGGAGCTGGACAGTTTGACATCCGTGGCAGAGCTCCTGTCAATCATGGAGAATCCACTGCATCCACTGAACAGGATCATCTCCAGACAAAGGAGCAGCTTCAGTGACAGACTGCTGTCAATGTCCTGCTCCACTGACAGACTGAGGAGATCGTTCCTCCCCCACACTATGTGACTCTTCAGTTCCACCCGGGGGGGTAAACGTTAAAATTATACAAAGTTATTGTCTGTCTGTATACCTGCATTGTCATCGGCATTGTTATCACTCTTTAACTTAATATAGTTCTTTATCAGTATGCTGCTGCTGGAGTATGTGAATTCCTCCTTGGGATTAATAAAGTATCTATCTATCTATCTATCTATCTATCTATCTATCTATCTATCTATCTATCTATCTATCTATCTATCTATCTATCTATCTATCTATCTATCTATCTATCTATCTATCTATCATAGATGCCACATAGGCTGGACGGGCATCCCGGCCATAGCAGGGGATGGTTCCTTACCCAGACGGGAGGCTTCTAACAGGTAGATAGGCATCTTCGCCGTGGAGTAGAAGGGGATCAGACCCAGAAGGAAAGACCAGAAAGGATGGACGGACAGCCCACTGGTAAAAGAATATGTCACTCCAATTCTCCACTCAGCTAGCTCCCCTCTTATTGGCTACATTTACAGAAGCTAGAGACAACCAAATACTACCTCAAACATTTCGACAAGCATTAATCACCGTCTTTCCTAAACAAAATAAGGACTTGTTACAATGTGCATCATACAGACCAATTTCACTCCTGAATAATGATGTTAAGATACTCTTAAAAATTCTAGCTAGAAGGATGGAGAAAGTGCTGCCCTCGGTAATATCACAGGATCAAACTGGATTTATTAAAGGCCGACACGTATCTTCCAATCTCCGACGCTTGTTAAATGTTATATATTCACCAGCAAAATCAAACACCCCAGAGATATTATTATCATTAGATGCAGAAAAAGCATTTGATATGATTGAATGGAACTACCTTTTCACTGCATTGGAAAAATTTGGGTTTGGCCCGAATATTTGTGCATGGATCAAACTACTGTATACCAATCCAGAAGATTCAGTTTGTATTAATAACATTTGCTCAGAGTACTTTAAACTAGAATGTGGCACCATACAAGGATGTCCCTTGTCGCCACTGTTGTTTGCAATCGCTATTGAACCACTGGCGGTTCACTGTCGAAATTCTTATCAGATAAAGGGGATTATCAGAGAAGGACTGGAACAGAAAATTTCTCTATATGCAGATGATATGGTTTTATATATATCAGACCCAGAAAACACTGTGCCTGCAGTTTTAACAGCACTAACAGAATTTCAAAATATATCCGGTCTCAGAATTAATCTGAATAAAAGTATACTCTTTCCAGTGAATTCACAAGCATATAATATCAGATTGGACACCCTACCTTTTACCATAGCAGATCAGTTTAAATACCTAGGGGTAAATATCACAAGTAAACATAAAGCTCTTTATCAACAAAATTTTGCCGTCTGTATGGGATAAACTAAGCAAGACTTGCATAGATGGTCAAACCTTCATCTCACTCTAGCCGGAAGAATTAACATTGTTAAGATGAATATCCTTCCTAAACTTCTTTTTTTATTTCAAAACATTCCAATATATATCAATAAATCATTTTTAAGCAATTAGATTCAACAATAAACTCATTTATTTGGAACTCAAAACACACACGTATCCGAAGAGTGACCCTACAAAGACCTCAGGCAGAAGGTGGCATGGCTTTACCTAATTTTCAGTTTTATTACTGGGCAGCAAACATACAAGCCATAAAAACCTGGACACAAATAAATGAACATACACAGGCTTGGTCAGCAATAGAAGTAAAATCTTGTAGTACTTCTTTATACTCCCTGCTCTGTTCTCCAATAAATGCACGTTATCGCAAATATACTAATAACCCAATTGTGCTTTACTCACTCAGAATATGGAACCAACTTAGAAAGCATTTTAAGATGGAAAATCTTTTATCAGTGGCACCTCTGCAAGAGATCCACCTTTTTCAACCCTCGCAAACATATCCAGTTTTTAATACCTGGAAACGTTTTGGGATTAAAATGCTCAGAGATCTTTATATAGACAACATATTTGCATCTTTTGAACAAGTACGTTCCAAATTCAACCTCCCAGCTACACATTTCTTTCACTATCTTCAAATTAGAAATTTTGTTAAACAGAACCTGCCCGATTTTCCTCACCTCATACCCTCCACCATGCTGGAAAAAATGCTGCTCAATTTCGAGGAATTAAACCCCATTTCCGCATTATATAAAATCCTATTAGAGTCCCTACCTTTCAAAGATCCAAGAGGACATTGGGAAGAAGATCTCTTAATCAATATATCAGAAAAGGAGTGGAAGGTAGCAAAGCAGAGAATTCACTCGAGCTCCATATGCGCAAAGCATAGAATTATTCAACTAAAAATTATATATTGAGCTCATCTGTCTCGGTTAAAACTGTCCAAAATGTTTCCAGGGCAAGATCCAACCTGCGAACGCTGCAACCAAGCTCCTGCCTCACTGGGTCACATGGTCTGGGCCTGCACCAAACTAACATCATTTTGGACCAAAATTTTTAAGTGCCTTTCAGACAGCCTTGGGGTCACAATCCCTCCTAACCCATTAACAGCTGTGTTCGGTGTTCTTCCAGACGGACTTGAAGTGGAGAAGGACAAGCAAACGGTGATTGCATTCACTGCACTTTTGGCACGCAGACTTATTCTGTTAAATTGGAAGAATCCTAATTCTCCTCTTATAAGTCAGTGGGAAACCGATGTTTTATATTATTTGAAATTGGAAAAAATCAAATTCTCAGTTAGAGGATCTGTACAGAATTTTTTCAAAACCTGGCAGGATCTAATCAATATTATATTAGAATAAGAGAAATAACTATTACCACATTTATTTTCCTTCTCCATTTTTTATTTACCTATATATATTTCTTCCTTTCTTTTGTTTATTCTTGCCTTATTAAAAAGACTTAAGCAATTCTCCTTTGGCTAAGCTCTCCTTCTCAGGGGTGGGGTTTGATTTGTCCTCAATTTTTTTTTTCTTTTTGTTATAAATTGATCTGTTTGTATGGAATGATTACAATAAAATTAATAATTAAAATAAAAAAAAAAAAAAAGAAAATGTCACTGGGGATTTTTTATTCCCCCCAGCATGCTAGATGGCAGCAGCCATGGATATCGGTGCCCAATAGGAAGCCAGCAGGGCATGCCAGGAGATGTAGTCTGGCAGAGCAGCCCTGCTGGGGTCACTGGGTTCCACACGAGGGCACTGAAGGGAGACAAGCTCCCTGCTGTAATGGACTTTCACATGATCCAGAAGTGCTTCCATCAGCCAGTGTGGCCTTGGCACTGGCAGTATTCCTGGGTCATTTTGGATCAGATGCTGCAGTCATATGCTTACGGCCATAAGTCCACCAAGTGGTACCACACTGTGTACCATCGCATGCGTGAGATTGCACTTACAATCTATAAATATCTGGGAGTGCAGCTGGATGATAAATTAGACTGGACTGCCAATACTGATGCGCTGTGCAAGAAAGGACAGAGCCGGCTATACTTCCTTAGAAGACTGGCGTCCTTCAACATCTGCAATAAGATGCTGCAGATGTTCTATCAGACGGCTGTGGCGAGCGCCCTCTTCTACGCGGTGGTGTGCTGGGGAGGCAGCATTAAGAAGAAAGACGCCTCATGCCTGGACAAACTAGTGAGGAAGGCAGGCTCTATTGTTGGCATGGAGCTGGACAGTTTAACATCTGTGGCAGAGCGAAGGGCGCTCAGCAGGCTCCTGTCAATCATGGAGAATCCACTGCATCCACTAAACAGTGTCATCTCCAGACAGAAGAGCAGCTTCAGCGACAGACTGCTGTCACTGTCCTGCTCCACTGACAGATTGAGGAGATTGTTCCTCCCCCAAATTATGCGACTCTTCAATTCCACCCGGGGGTGTAAACGTTAACATTTAACATTATACAAAGTTATTGTCTGTTTTTCACCTGCATTATTATCATTCTTTAATTTAATATTATTTATTGTATCAGTATGCTGCTGCTGGCGAGTGTGAATTTCCCATTGGGATTAATAAAGTATCTATCTATCTATCTATCTATCTATCTATCTATCTATCTATCTATCTATCTATCTATCTATCTATCTATCTATCTATCTATCTACAAATGGATATATATTGTTCAAGCAGGCAAACAGTGACAGCACTATGACTGTGGCAGATTTCCGTAAGAAGGTGGTTGACAGCTTGCTGGCAGATTATGTTGGAGTGCCTTTGGCAAAGCGAGGAAGGCCAGCACAAAGAGCAGTGCCAGACAGGCTGAATGAGCGCCCCTTTCCTGCAACATATGAGGACAAAAAGTACAAGCCTGACTGTGTTGTGTGCAGCAACAGACAATTGAAAAAGAGGCACCAGTGCAACACGTATTGTAAGCAGTGCAACGTGGCAATGCATGCAATTGGCTGCTTTGAGCGATATCATACTTTGCTTTGTAACATGTACAGTATGTGAAATCATATAGTGTGCAGGCTCATACTACATGCAAAACAGTTACATTTGTCAAAAATAAATATTTTTTTGTTGATTTGATATGTTAAGCAATTGCTTTGTGTTTTGGAAAAATATTCAGCCCTGGGAGGAAAGAAACAAAAAAAAAAAATTAGCCCTAAAAGAGTTAAAGGGGCCGCACTCCCTCACCCAGGCGAGTCGGAGCTGGGAGGATGTAGGGCTACACTCAACTGGAGGAGGGCAGTGCAGTGGTAAGAAGAAGAGAGAAACCTGTGTATTTGTGCTTTTGCGACTTTGTGGAGGTGAATTTACTAAAACCTTCTGTTATTTGAACCCGGGACTCTTGATGTGATCGTGTTTAGGGGTTTGGGGTTCCCTGACGCCCCGGTTTCCTTCACACTATCCATCTGTTTTATATGGCGCAGGCAGGAAGGGGCGGGTCCAAGAGTGTAGGCAGTGATGTCAGAGGTGGGAATGCCGCCAGTCTTCCATTCTGGAGAAGAAGGAGGAGAAAAGGCATTAAGCAACAGCGCCATCCTCTGCTTTGGAGGGTATCTACCATTACCAGAGCCCTTAAGGTGTCCACCCTGCACGCGCACATGACAGTATATGTCAGGTTTCTTTTAATTAGGATAAACAGTCATTTTCTGTCCATCGGACCTTACTCTTTTTCTATGTTAACAGATGTTGTCTTATTTTAATTTCTTATTTTGTCTTTTATTTTTCTTTTCTTCATTATGTAAAGCACTTTGAGCTACTTTTTTGTATGAAAATATGCCATATAAATAAACGTTGTTGTTATTGTTTAAGTGTAATGTAACTGGTAGTTTGCAGTTTATTCTCCCCAGTTCTCCCCAATCTGATTGCTATGTGATGAAATTGAAATTCTCCTCACTGCTTAACTTGGCCACTGCACTTCGAAAAACACTTCACTACACTGCGGCCAAGAATGTGAGAATCTGAAAAGGTTGCAACAATTATGTGCCCGCAGGGCATCGACTATATTGCGGTGCAACGGCAGGATCAAATTAAATAGTGACAAAATGAATGTAAAATTTGCCGGCCCAAAGTGACCTTTGATGCCTGATTATTTCTTCCTTAGTCAGCTGTCCGTGATAGAAAAACAGCACGTCCAGTGCCGGCAGCCATGATTAAGTAGCACTTAGCCAGACTGGGCGGCCAGTGAAATATTTAAGAGAATATAAGATCTGTCATCTCCTGCAAGCGGGTACCAAAATCGCCAGTGGACTATGCTTTACACATTTAATAGGATTTAAAGAGACAGGGCATTGAAGAAATGTCAAAAAACTGGGGCTGGAGTGGGAAAATCCATATTGCAAATCTGCAAGCCAGTAATCTGAGAGAGCAAAAAGATGGGGTATCACTGCAAAGAGTAAAGAGCGTAATGACCTGATATATGAGACACACTGCTGCCGAGGTGGACACATAACCTCCTAACTCCTGCTACTTTTTATTTTGTCATCTTTTACAGTTTTCATTGTTAACCGATGTGATCACTAGGGGGTCCCCAGACCCCAGGCACAAGAGCTTCAATAAAGTGATGTCTGTTTAACCAGAATACCTTATACAGTTCACAGTCCTCCAAAACACAGACGTTTCTCTCCACAATAAATCCTCCGTCTCTCCTCCAGGCAAGCTTTGCCCACCTCCTCCGGACTCAAGTTACCCGGATGAGGCTTCTTCTATGTACTTCCAGTGTCAAATGACTACAGCCTGGAAGCTCTTCTGGGTTAGGCGGAACCTCATTCCAAGAGTGCACCTTTCTTAGAGCCCCCCCCCCACACACTCTGATGAGACTGCTTGCCAAGACTACATTTCCCAAGGTGCCCTGCGGGATTATGAATGAGAGCTCTGCCCAAGGAAAGCTGCCACCTAGTGTGGTGGTGGAATGGGTGGGGGTGGTTTATGGTAGATAGCATCCAGAGACAGTCCTCCCTGTCCTGGCCAGGAGAGGTACTGCAGACAAATCTAGCCGGGATGCCTGCCCATCCACCTAGGGCTTCCCATCCAGGTAAGGAGTCCTCCTCCCTCCTGGTCAGGATGCCAATCCATCCATCTTGGCACTTACACTCTATATAAAGTGAAAATCTTTCAGCTGATTGTTGGAGTAGCTGCATCATTCCGGGGTGACTGCTGTAAGAAGGTACCAGTCCATTTTGAGATTTCGTCATTGAAATAAAGCGGAATATCAGCAGGACTATCCATAACTCTAAAGTCTCAGCTAGTTCTGTCTCACCATCAACTGTATGTAGTTCAATTCAGTTTATATTTGTATAGTTCGACTATTGCACAATAGCTAGAAATTTGTGCCCTGAGCCCACACGGCTATACTATGAAGCCGAGAGAGGACGTACAATATTGTTATTTTTTTTAAATTGTTTCCTTGAGATAACGGACTAATTTTATCGAGATCTCGAGAAAACAAACTTTGATTTCTTGAGATAACGGAATAATTTTATCGAGATCTCGAGAAAACAAGCTTTGATTTCTTGAGATAACGGAATAATTTTATCGAGATCTCAATAAAACAAAAGATCTTGTTTTCTTGAAATTATGAAATAATTGTATCTAACGTTTAATGTTTACGTTTAATGTAAACGTTTTAAAGTTTGTTTTCTCGAGATCTCGATAAAATTAGTCTGTTATCTCGAGGAGACTATTTAAAAAAAAAACGATATTGCACGGAATATAACGGAGTAATTTTATCAAGATGTCGAAAAAACGAAAATTTGTTTTCTTGAGATAACAAAATCATTTTATTGCAATCCCGAGAAAATGAAACTTGACCTTTGCTCCTGGCATCAGGCTCGCTTAGATTCTGACGCCTATACAGCTGAAGCCTTGCTAACCGTCTTCTTAAATGACGAACGCTAACGTTATTATTTTCTAAACTAAGGCATAAATATATTTTAGCCTGTGTCAGCCCTTGATTGAGCAAAAATGTGACTCGCTGATCAATACAGTTCTGCTTTTCTGCTATTTCAAACAGGACGTGGCTTCAATAACATTATATGTTAGATAACATTAAACGTTAGATACAATTATTTCATAATTTCAAGAAAACAAGAACTTTTGTTTTATCGAGATCCCGATAAAATTATTCCGTTATCTCCAGAAAACAAAGTTCATTTTCTCAAGATCTCGATAAAATTAGTCCGTTATCTCGAGGAAACAATTTTAAAAAATAACGATATTGCACGTCCTCTCTCGGCTTCCGTAGTATAGCTGTGTGGGCTCAGGGCACAAATTTCTAGCTATTGTGCAATAGCACAATTTGTTAATATTTACATATTGTCACCCATGTGTGTCAGAGGAACACCATCCCGGCTCATCACACGTGTGCAATACCCCATTGGGGCAGAAGGGGGCGCTGTTGCTAACAGCCTTGCCTTTTTCTTTCCCTCTGCTGCAGTGAGAAGACACCCCTTGAGGGAACTTAACTCCGCCCCTTGAGGGGAAAAATAACCCCGCCCCTTCCAGCAGCAGGGCTCTAAAGGCCCGATGCCTACTGATGTCAGTGTCTCATTTGGATCTGGACTTAGTGGAAGGACAGAACTCCCTGAGACAGACCTGCTCTCAAGAGTCAAAGCCTTTTTCTTACCTCCTAGCCAAGAAAGCCAGTTCTTTTCTTTCCATTGTTGAGACCTCAAGCACTGAATTTGGATTTGTATTTTTTACAGAATTTAAAAGGGGCGATCCTGTTGGCACCCCAATACTCATTGGACTCTACCTGAAATTATTCACCTGTCCAAAATATTTACATACATGAATCCACAAATCAGGTTTATGCAGTAAAACACAGCACACGCCAATTTCATCCACATAAAATGATGGTAATATGAGTGTATGAACATTTATAATTTAGATATAGCCAGTTGACAGTGGGGAGAGGAAAAGAAAAAACTACAGTCATCGGCATTCCTGGAGAGAAGAAGAAATCTCTGGATATCAAGCAGGTGGGGTCACCGTTTGGTTGGCTTATGCCAACTGGCAAACTCTACTAGAATTCTACAACATAGTAAGTACGTTCTGGGGGTTCTAAGAAGAAGAACAAATTCTTTCATCCTTGGATTCCAAGACTTCCAGTATCTCTGGTGTCACCGCCAATGGGGACAAGTAGCAGCTTGGCAATGTAACAGTGGCACCACGAATACCAAGACGAATGTTGTGAGCTTTACCCTGTCAGTCTCGTCTTCTATATGTGGCCTCACAGTGTATGTCTAACTCTTGTGGTGGGTGGCTGGGGGCTGTGCCCAGCCAGGACACCTAGAAGGGCCGGGAGAGGGACTATACCTCCCCTGGACCACGAGAGGGCAGCTTGTATGGGAGCCACGGGAATTGAGCATGGAAGCTCAACCCTATAGGGGTCCGAGGCCACCGCCAGGGGGCGCCAGGACGATTGTGAAGCCCCGGACGTCAGATGGGTTATTGGGGACACCTGGAGTGCTTCCGGGTGCTCATGCGGCACGTCCGCCACACCAGGAAGTGCCACAGGAAGCTCGTCATAGGGCACCTGGAACACTTCCTGGTGGACATAAAAGGGGCCGCCTCCGTCCAGTTGTCAGCCGGAGTCGGGAGGAAGAGGACAAAGCTCGGGAAGGAAGACGGAAGCGGCAAAGGACCATTGGAACGCCCGGGAAAGAAGGGTGATTGGTGCAGGGGCACTGTGTGTTGTGCGGGACATTGGATTTGTAAATAGTGTAAATAAAAGTGTGTGTTGGACTTGTTGGTGTCTGCCTGTCTGAACTTCCACACTCTGTACGGTATTTCTTAAACCTGTACTGTACATAGTGTGCATATTGTGTACACCACGACACTATTCCATCAAAATATTATTTATTTATTTATTTGTATCTTTACCTGGTGATATTTCCTATGAAAAACCTGCACAGACCCAGAATAGCTGGAACTGTGAAGAAGTTTGAAAGTCTGCGTATAAAAGGTTCAGACACGTAGTCGGCGAGCCTCATTTTCAGAACTGAGATGTGCTTTGTTCGGTTTTCTTTACTTACACAAAGCAAAGCTGTAAGCTCTTTCATCTCTCTCTCTCTCTCTCTCTCTCTATATATATATTTATATATATATAGATATAAAATCCAACATCTGTCTGTCTGTATGTCTGTCCACTTTTCACAGGAGAACTACTTTACGGATTTAGATTGGTTTTTTTTCTAGAATTTGCTTGAACATTCTGGTTGATTTTGCGACCTCTCTCATCGTGCTAAATATCATAGTTCGTTTGCGGTACCGATTTATTTGTGCGAATCCGAGAGAGACGCAGCGGGCCGAGGAGAACGGGGTGGATGTCCTCCTCACTCACATGCCGGCCTCGGGGCGTATCTTACATCCGCTTAGCTAGCGAACGAGAAAACTACTTAACGGATTTAGTTTGGGCTTTTTTCTGGAATTTGCTTGAACATTCTAGTTGATTTTGCGACTTCTCTCATCACGCTAAGAGTCATAGTTTGCTGGCAGGAACAACACATTTGGCCTTATCTGAGACAGAGGCTGTGGGCCGAGGGGTGCAGGAAGCGTGATATCAGGAGTGGAGAGCCGGCCAGGGCCTTCCTCCCTGTCTTGTTTTACTATTATGTGGTCAAAGCTGCAGGGGTCGGCTAGTTATAGATACAACAAAGTCGCCTTCACTTGAACATCTTGTTTATTTCATATGTTGCATTTGAGCACATTCCACACGTGTGTTAAATCAAAGATTTTCAGAGGAAATTGTTTAGCAAGGGAAGTCAAGTCCATTTCTATTTGCTGATTGCACAGGATTGTGGCATGGTGGACAACTGCCGGATTTTCAGCTGTGCTCAGTTGCAAATACTATTTAGTCTTCTTCTTCCTCTTCATCTTTTCTCTCTACTATGTGGGGTCAATGTGCTTGATCAACCTTCTCCAAACAGCTCGGTCCTGCACCTCCTTGCCAGTCAAGGCCTTTTCCTTCAGATCTTCTTTCACTTTGTCCAATCATCTCCACTTTGGCCTCCCTCGCTTTCTCTTCCCCTGAACTTCCATTCCAATCATTCTTTTACTCACACCTTCATTGTTTCTCTTCATTACATGTCCACCTCAATTCAGCCTCCTTTCCTGTACTTTCTTAAATGTCTCTTCCACTCTTGTTGTACCTCTCATTTTCTCATCTCTTATTCTGTCCTTCTTGTAACTCCACACATCCACCTCAACCTTCTCGTTTCTGCCACATCTAACTTCTCCTGCTCTCCCTTTACTGCTCATGTCTCAGCTCCATACCAAGCACCTCACTTTTAACCTTCCCCTTAATTCTTTGATTACACAACACCTCCTGATACCTTCTTCCAATTGTTCCATCCACACTGTACTCTGTGGGTTATCTCTGCATCTATTTTTCCATCTTGGGCCTCCACTGATCCTCAGTATTTAAACTTCTCCACTCTTTTCAACAGCTCTCCCTGCAGGCTAACTTATGAATTCTGATCAACATTAAACCTCACATATTCTTTCTTCTTCGTATTTATTTTCAACCTTTTCTCTTCCTATCCTCCTTATTTGTGCTACACAAAAAAGAAGCCTGCGCCAGGGGTGTTGGACTTTAATCCCATAGCTCAATACATCCATAATCAGATCAAGAAGATCGCTGGTGCAGACCTACTCTGACTGGGATCACGTCTGTTACCCCAACAGTCCTTGCTCCCTCATACATAAACTGGACAATCCTCACATGCCTCCTTTCTCTCTCATGCACCTCCAGAGCATGGGAAAGGTACTAAATAAATACAATGTATTAGTATTATTATTATTATTTCTTGACATGGCATCTGACCACCATATGCAAACCTTTTTTTCTCGATGCTTCTCTATGAGCCGTCTCAATGCAGAGACTGCATCAGTTGTTCCTGAGATGTTGAATTTTTAATGTGGCATCCATCCATCTATTTTCTAACCTACTTTTGATGATAAAAAGTAAAAGTTCATTTATTTATTTATTTTTCCTCTCAAATCCCATGGACCAGCTTATTACATTAATTGACAAATCTAAATTTGGCCCATATGAGTGACAGGGTGAGTGCGTGAACGGGCTCACTGATGGACTGGCACTTTTCTAAGGCCGGATCCTTCCTTGGACCCAATGCTGTGTCAGGCTTTGTCTCAACAGCATTAAGCAGGTACGATGGATGAATGGATTGATACTGAACCTTATAATGAAGGTTAAAATATATTTTTACTTTCTCGTATATGAAGTATAGGGAAAGTATTGCAGTTGTCCAAAAATTCGACCTCGAGATTTTGATAAATTTCAACAGTTTTAGACCTCCAAAAGTACCATTTCTGGAATTATATCTGTGTGTGTGTGTGTGTGTAAACACGATAACTTGAGTACGCTTTCACTTTGGTCAACCAAATACTGCATACAAGTATTAGGTACAAAACGCAGATTTCTATCAACTTTTCCTTTTATTCATGCAGCTGCAGAGTCCGATTTATTCAACTTTACTTTTAACATAATCGTTCAATATATTATTAACTTAATTTGATTTGTTGTTGATGGTTCTTTAATGTACATAATATAATAATATATATCATTGTCTTGCAGTTTACTCCTAAATATCCATCCGCATATCAGAGTATACGAGAAAGTCGAAGGGAGACCACTCCCGATTCTTTTCACTGATGCAGTAGTTTTCTGTCTCATTTAGTGATGAAATCTGTTTTATCTTTTCTCAAAGGTGGTGTTAGTGAGTGGCCATTTGGACAGTTGGGATGTTGGTCAAGGAGCCATGGATGATGGTGGTGGCGCTTTCATCTCCTTTGAAGCCCTTTCTCTCATTAAAGACCTTGGTGAGTATGGTATGAGTGCATATTAATTTAATATATACAGCATTTATATATATATACTAGCCAACCCGCGGCGTACCATACGCCGCATAATCAGGCCGCTTTTTTAATGATTTTTAAGCACAGGGAAAAAATTAACATTTGAAAAATCCGGAGGAGAGGGGAAGGGCGCCCATTACGCCCCATCTGTCATGCTAGTCTGCTGATTTCTCGTTCAGTAACCTGTGAGTAGTGATGGGCGGAGTGAAGCCTCACGAAGCATCAACACGTTTGAAGCAATTGTGTCGGAAATCGTATCGAAGCTTCGAAGCATTTGACACTCACCTCTCTCGTGACACCTCCTGGCCATTTTCATTAACGTTACAGAAACTTATGATACACTTCAATGATGTCTGTTAAAAGTCATATTGCTTTTATTTTTTCGTAGCTACAGACTGACAACGAAGAGAAGGGTTCGTCAGCAGCTTCTAGTGTCTGATGTCTAAAAAATATAAATATAACTAACGCCGACAGGCAGAATGCAATATACGATAGCAAGAGTTAAACAAAATAAGACGCCTCACCTCATGGATTCCCGGCTCTTTCAATTAGTATTTACTTTTGCACTGTATCATTATAATCGCTCCTGTTATTAGTATTATAATTAACCCTGATCTTTTCTTGAGATCACATTTAATAGCCTTAAATGTTTTCTTTGGTCTGTCTTAATTAAAACGGAGTAGACAGAAAATAAAGGTTTATCCCTGTACTTTGCCATGATATAGGTAAGCACATTTGAGAAAGAAAATGTGAAATCCTTAAATCACAGATGTCATTATTCGATCAAGTATTAAAATCTGCAGTGCTTCGAAAGCTCGACACAGTGTCGAAACCTTAGTATAGAACGGCCCATCACTACCTGTGAGTCACGTAGAGTTTTCATTGTTGTTTGCGATTCTGGCCACTTTTCGCGTACTGAGTTGTTCGGGAGTCACAGTTGAGAAACAGTTTTTTAATGTCTTTTAAGCACAGGGGAAAAAATGAACATGTGGCCCGGTGCATTCTTTAACTGCCTTGTGGCACTGTAGTAGTATGGCTGCTTTGCAGTAAGGAGACAGTGGAAGATTGTGGGTTCACTTCCCGGTTCGTCCCTGTGTGGATAGCAAATTATCCGCGACAAACAAACTGTTTTACACGCTGCAAACCAATCCGCTCCACTTTTTCAATGTTTTTTAATCCTTCGAGTTGCTAATTAACTAACTAACACCCACCCACTCAGCTTGTGTGAAAAAAATGCGCCCGTTCTTTCATGATTTTGTTGCAGCCTATCAAAGACTTGGTGATCATGTTTTGTAGACCCAATATATATTGGCTTTTCACTCAGCGCAAGGGCGCGCATTCATCTCGGATTATTACATCTTGCTAGACTAATCTGCTACACGGCTGCGTTTGAAAAACCGACTTATCCCGGATGAGTTTCACCGGCATTAATGATTAGGAATCTGGTTGGAACAAAACCCTGCAGCCACAGGGTTTCACCAGGACCGAGTTTGGCAAACACTGCTGAACACAGACGAAACCGACTCAGGTGAGGAGTGGGGGTGGGCAAAGTAGTTGGAGCTATTGATTATTCAGTGTTGTTTGCCTGGGTGTCTGATCTGCTCAACAGGATTATAAATAAAAGGAAAACAATGTGAAGGCAATGTCACAGGTGATCCTGTGGTATAGCGGGTCTACAGCTCCCCTTCAAAAGCCCATTTTTAAATAAATAATCATCACACTCACAGGGTAGACTCGCGCTTCGGGCATTTCTCCCCTGTGCAGTGTGTGAGCGAGTGAGGAGAGAGAGAGAAAGCCGGTACGTTAGAGTGAGCGAGAGCAGGCTCGAAGGCAACGTGTTCCTGTGGTATAGCGGGTCCATAGCTCACATTCAAAAGGCCATTTTTAATCAGGCGACTGACAGTAGTGGAGTCAGGCACAGAGAAGGTCAGCTGCAGAGAGAGCGTCTCGACTGTTGCAGGGCCTGAAGCAGGTGAGACGCTAATGAAAAAGAGGCACAGAGCTTATTGATTTTTAAAGACTGCTTCCTTCATTGTGTTTTAACTTCAGTTTTAAAGGATTGCTCTCTCTTGCGCTGCCTGTGTGTGCCTCTGTCTCTCTCTGGCGTTGCCTCTGTGTGTGTGCGCGTCTCTCTCTCGCGCGCTGCCTGTGTGTGCCTCTGTCTCTCTCTCGCGCTGCCTCTGTGTGAACCAAGATTCCACTGAGGTTGACTAATGAAAAGTCAACGTAGCTCTTTGCTGCAAGTGGAATGTGGCACAGACAAACAGAAATGACGGCATGTTTTTCGAGGCGTCGCTTCCGAGTTGGTGGGCGTGACTGTGATTTTTTCATCGTATCCAATGGTCTAAGAGTTGGTGGGCGTGGCTCCTTGCTGCGTGCGCCATTGGCGTCTTACTTGTCGGCGGTTTAGTAAATCCACGCCTCTTCCGGCGTGCTTTCCATGGTCGGCTACTTGTCTCCTGGCTTAGTGAATTATATATATAGATATGTATCTAAATATATGTGTATATATATATATATATATATATATATATATATATATATATATATATATATATATATATATATAAAATCCACCGTCTATCTGTATGTCTGTCCACTTTTCACGAGAGAACTACTTAATGGATTTAGATCGGGTTTTTTTCTAGAATTTGCTTGAACATTCCAGTTGATTTTGCGGCTTCTCTTATTGAGCTAAGTATCGTAGCTTGTTTGCAGTACTGATTTATTTGCGTAAATCTGAGAGAGTGGCTGCAGACCGAGGGAAGGGGTAGGTGAGACTTCAGGAGTAGGGAGACGGGCGAGACCCTCCTCACTCAGCCTCCATTCGAAGTCGCTCTACCTCTCGACACGTGTTGGAGCGCACCCTGCCTCTGCTTAGCTAGCGATACCTGTTTGTTCAGCAGACATTATCATCTCCAGATTGTTAAGTAGTAACGGTTGACATTTTTGAGAGAGAGATCAGAGCTACATGTGTTTTAAAGGGTAGCTGCTCATTGGCAGAGATATCACGGCCATGTGCTGTTCTCCCCACGCGGGGAACGCTCTCCCATCAGAGCTGCACACGATTAGATGCAGTGCCAGTGTGTGACTTCCGCTTGGCTAGAATTACATTATTTTTTTAATTAATTTTTACAGTTTGTCCTGTTTCACTACTACGTGGACTGAGCCATGGGGGACAGCTATCTATCTATCTATCTATCTATCTATCTATCTATCTATCTATCTATCTATCTATCTATCTATCTATCTATCTATCTATTGTGGCGAGCAGCCAGGGGTGGTACCCAGCAGGAATGCCCAGAAGGACCGCGACTGCCCTGGTGGCTTTGGGACCACGGGAACAGAGCTTAGAAGCTAACCATATAGGGGCCTGTGGTCACCACCAGGGGGCGCCCGAATGCCTGACAAGCCCTGAACCTCAGCACTTCCGCCACACCTGGAAGTGCTGGGGGGAAGAAGACCAGGGACACCCAGAATGTTTCCGGGTGCACAGCCGGCACTTCTGCCACACCAGGGAGTGCCATCAGGCGCTCATTAGGAGGCACCTGGAGCACATCCGGGTGGATATAAAAGGGGCCGCCTCCCTTCATTCAATGGCTGGAGTCGGAAGAGAAGTGGACAGAGCTCTGAGGAGAGGAGTTGAGGTGCACCAGAAGAGAGAGGCATTGGAAAGAGGCCTGGACTGAGGGTGATTGGTGCTGGGGCACTGGATTGTGTGTATACTTGTAAATATGGCAATTGTAAATAAACGTGTGTTGGTGCTTGAACCATTGGTGTCCGCCCGTCTGTGTCTGGGTTGCTTTCCACAATATTTATTTATTTATTTATTTATTTATTTATAGAATGGCTCCATAGTCAACAGTAAAGAAGCAGAACCACTTGAGGGGCTTTATTTTATAGGATGGCCAAGGCAGTGGTTGGCACATTTAGCGGTGGCAGCTCCTGTTCAAGTCAATAGTTTACATCTGTAAATTAAGCCCTTGATTAAGTATAATTTTTTGGTGTTCTAAATTGCAATTGCACTGATTCGATGTGTTGCTGATATCATTGTTCTGTTTTTAGCTTCTCCAGATGAAGTCAAACTGCTTCTTTCTAAAAATGTCCCGTAAAGCAGCATATTTGTGAACAGCAGGCTCCACAGTTCCTGTGATTCACAATACATTCATTTAAATGGATTTGTCAAGTTGTGCCTCTTCCAGGGTAGAGCTGTGGTGTGGTGCTCATCACTGTTGCCTCACAGATCCACGAGCCCAGGTTTGATTTCTGGAGTGGAGTTTGCGTGTTCTCCTTGTGGGTGTGTACGTAGCTCCACGTCATAAAGGCATGCATGATAGGTTATTAGGCAACTCTAAATTGTCCTGGAGTGAGTGAGTTTTCACCTGTAATGAACTGGCGTCCCATCAAGTACTGGCCCCGTCTCCTCACTGATGCTGTTGCGATTGTCTCTGGTTCCTCATGCCAGTGCCGGTTGAAGCCCATATGGAGCGCTAAGTGGAGACGTTAGCCTAATGTGTAGTTTTATTTGTATTTCTCATGTACAGTGGGTTCAGAATGTGTTCAGACCCCTTCACTTTTTGCACACTTTATTGTCGTGTAGATTTCATTTTAAAAGGATAAATTTGCAATTTTTGCCCATCAGTCTTATTGGAGCTTTCAGTGACTGGAGCAGTAAGAACTGCCTGGTACTGAACACAACGAAGACCAAGGAGGTGCTTGTGGATTTCCAAAGGTCGGTCTATCTATCTATCTATCTATCTATCTATCTATCTATCTATCTATCTATCTATCTATCTATCTATCTATCTATCTATCTATCTATCTATCTATCTATAGTGTCTTTCATATCTATCTATCTATCTACTAGGGGGCTTCTGCCCCCTGCTCGCTTCGCTCGCCAACCCCTGGTCTTAGGTAACCCGAAATAGATTTGAAAGAGATTATTTATCTCCGTCAGTTGTGGTCTTTCGTTTTGAACCCGTGCCTGCTTTGCTTCCGCAGTTTCAGACGCGCGTTGTAGGCGCCTGCGTTCATTGATCTTATCCAGGTGGGCTCGTGTTTGTATTGTTGAGCTGTATTGTGTTTGAATTTGGTGTAAAGCGTTCAGCAGTTTGTACAATCCCAAGCAGCACATTATTCCTAATTTCACTCCGCAGTAGTGTCACTCACAATATGGCGGTGACACCTGCGCCTTCACTCCGCAGTAGTGCCACACACAATATGGCGGTGACACCTGCGCCTTCACTCCGCAGTAGTGCCACACACAATATGGCGGTGACGCCTGCGCCTTTCGTACTATCTTTGTGGACCTGTGGGACCTCCTTAGCCTCTCACGTTTGACTCTGGGGTGCAGCGCAGAATCCTCTTTTTTGTGTGGTTGTGTCGTTAGTGGTAGCTATGGGCGCGTTGTTGCTTCATTTCTCATTCACATTAGTTGAGCTCTTTCGTTCTTGGGCCGTGACTCCTTCGTTCGCCGTGGATACGACTTCGCATGCGGGTCTATGAGACGTGCGCCTGCGTCCATATCCAGTGTATTCTCAGTTAGTAATATGGATCTATCTATCTATCTATAGTGTATTTCATATCTATCTATCTATCTATCTATCTATCTATCTATCTATCTATCTATCTATTTATCTATCTATCTATCTATCTATCGTGTCTTTCATATCTATCTATCTATCTATCTATCTATCTATCTATCTATCTATCTATCTATCTATCTATCTATCTATCTATCTATCGTGTCTTTCATATCTATCTATCTATCTATCTATCTATCTATCTATCTATCTATCTATCTATCTATCTATCTATCTATCTATCTATCTATCTATCTATAGTGTCTTTCATATCTATCTATCTATCTATCCATCTATCTATAGTGTCTTTCATATCTATCTATCTATCTATCTATCTATCTATCTATCTATCTATCTATCTATCTATCTATAGAGTCTTTCATATCTATCTATCTATCCATCTATCTATAGTGTCTTTCATATCTATCTATCTATCTATCTATCTATCTATCTATCTATCTATCTATCTATCTATCTATCTATCTATCTATCTAAAAGGAGGAGTGAATACAAAGACTAGTTGCGTTGGTTCCTGCCTTGTGCTCAATGATGGCTCCAGTTTGCCCACAACTTGGTATATGTGGGTCCAGAAAATAAATGAATGTCACTGTATTAATGATACTGTATTAATAATAACACACTCGGAATTAGAGCAGCATACACAAATTCAGTCTTTTTAAAGATCACGCGGTTGTTTACAGGTCGTCCATTTTTCCCCACTAGTCCCCACTTTAGGACAGGTCGTCAATGCACGTTTCTCCACCCTTGTGCATATGTCCACGTTCAGTTAGTTTGGGTCTGGGAGGTGAAGTTAAAGCCTCCACGGGGCCCTTGATCACCTGAACACTGGCAGAGCAGGCAGACTTGACAGAGAAGGTGCCCAGTAGAGAGTCAAAGTGGCATGTACCCATGCATGAATGAGCAATCAGCCAATTTCCCCTTTCAGCCCCCCACGGCCGCACCGACACCGACAAAGCCTGAGCCACACTGTTTAATTTTTAATTTATTTTTTTTTTCTAACCCCCTGCCGCAGACCCCTGACACACTGCATCACAACTTTCATATTCCAACAGCCTGGCACTGCTCTTCATTCTCTCCTCTGCCACCACCGCCCACATGCATTCCTGTTGCTTGCTATCAAACCCGTTTTCTCTCTTTGAATAAAAAGCAGATCACTAGAAATAAATTGTGCCCAAGTTTTAACAGCAAGCATGAGAAAGTGGAGAAAACTAGCAGCAAAGTTTAATTCTGGCAGTGGGTATTTACTGTAACGGTTTATTGATTTCCCAGCCACAGGTTGCATCTGAACGAGCAAATGCAGAAATGTTTTTTTCTTCAAAATTCAGAAATCTCTTACAGAAATCAATTCTGAACAGATAGAGTCATTGCAAGTGGCACAGTGCGGCTAACAGACTTTTAAATAGTTTCCATATGTTGTCTTAGCCGTACTCCAGCAATAAAATGGATTCTGTTTCAGATGGCTAGTGCCCTGTGATTTGTACCACCCAAGCATGATAAAGAGAAAAGACAGGGAATACAATAAAGATGTAGAAAACTACTCGGCGGGTAAGCTGGTTACGTGCAGCCTTTCAAAAATCAGTCTCTTGAGAAACAAAGGAATGCTTGAGAGAAGTGACCCACCTCAAAGGAAATTGAAACCTCATTCCATCCATGATAATGAGCCAGCATCACAAAATAAAGCTGCAGACTTTGGGTTTGGTTGAATTTCTCTTATTAATGGTGGTGATGGTTTAGTGTATGCTAAGCTGGCCAACTTGTAAGTTTTATGAATTACCTGGCAAGGAGCAGACATTGAGTGGTCTGCAAAGCAAGCGAAAAGACCAGGAGACAGGAAGGAACAAATAGGAGCTGGCAGAATTGTAGTCAAAACATGGGCAGGGGTTAGCAAAACCAAAAGAAAAAACAGTGAAAAACGATCGTCAGGACAATAAATTAAAAAGCACAAACCGACCAAACGAAAAGGTCCAGACTGTTGTGCCAGAGCAGTTACTACAAACGTTACTAAAGGACTGGGAGATGTGAGAACGGATCAACACCCAGAGCTCAGAGGGAGAAAGTCCATCGAAACCCAAATTGTTAATCAAATTAAGACAATAAGGCTGTGACCCCCCAACGGTGATTATAAGTCTACAGAAAAGGTTTCACACAGAATCCAAAATCTTGGATGCTAGAACTAGCTTGTATTTGACAGTTCTTTTTGTTTTGGGCTGGTCCTTGTGTTATGATAGTTATTTTTTGTTTACTGCTATCGTGAATCCTAACGGGCGACACTATTTTGTGTTATTTGTGTCTCGTGTATCTATGAGAACATCCCAGCGTTCAGCTGGAGATGCTGTGCTGATGACGTCTGAATTGGTGGTGGGTTTAAAGGTCATCCAAAATTATGCGGGGACATCTGTCTCTTCTTTATTTCCCTGTGTTGTAGTTATTTTTGTGCTTTTGTTTCTGTTTGTTTTCATATTTGTTCATCGTGTTATGGTGTTTCTCATCACGTCATCGTCCTCTGCAATTTGCTTGACACTCAGTAGATGTCGCTGGTCAGGTTCTAGCCCCTGTATTTCTCTGTCTTTGTCATTCTTACATTTTCTATCATGATGCTCATTGGCCTATACCCAGTAGTTACTTGCAGGCCCCCACTCACATGTATTACTCTGGTCTTTGCTGTTCTTACATTCTGCAACCTGCACTTGGCGTTCAGCAGATTACACTGCTCTTCTTCTTCTTCATATTATAGTGTTCTTCATTACATTATCGGCCTCTGTGACTTGCTTAATACTCAGCATATGTCAATGGTCGGGTTCTTGCCCCCAGCATTTTCCAGCATTTGTCATTCTTGAATTTTCTATCCCATGCTTGACGCTCATCAGTCTAGTAGTTACGTGCAGACCCCCACTCACATGCATTTCTCCTTCTTTGTCATTCTTGCATTCTCTATCCCATGCTTGATGTTTAGCAGATGAAGCTGCTTCTGTTCTTCTTCTTCTTCTTCTTCAAGTTATGGTGTTCTTCATAATGTCATCGGCTTCTGAGATTTGCTTGACACTCAGCAGATGTCACTGGTCAGGTTCTTGGCCCAGCATTTCTCCATGTTTGTCATTTTTGCATTCTTTATCCCACACTTGATGCTCAGCAGATGGTGATGCTTCTGCTCTTCTTCTTCTTCTTCTTCAAGTTATGGTGTTCTTCATAATGTCATCGGTCTCTGAGATTTGCTTGACACTCAGCAGATGTCACTGGTCAGGTTCTTGGCCCAGCATTTCTCCATGTTTGTCATTTTTGCATTCTGTATCCCACACTTGATGCTCAGCAAATGATGATGCTTCTGCTCTTCTTCAAATTCAAGTTATGGTGTTCTTCATAATGTCATCGGTCTCTGAGATTTGCTTGACACTCAGCAGATATCACTGGTCAGGTTCTTGGCCCAGCATTTCTCCATGTTTGTCATTTTTGCATTCTGTATCCCACACTTGATGCTCAGCAGATGATGATGCTTCTGCTCTTCTTCTTCTTCTTCTTCTTCAAGTTATGGTGTTCTTCATAATGTCATTGGTCTCTGAGATTTGCTTGACACTCAGCAGATGTCGCTGGTCAGGTTCTTGCCCCAGCATTTCTCCATGTTTGTCATTCTTGCATTCTCTATACCACACTTGACGCTCATCAGTCTAGCCCCAGTAGTTACATGCAGACCCCCCACTCACATATATTACTCTGTCTTTGTTGTTCTTGCATTCCATATCCTGCACTTGATGCTCAGCAAATTACGCTGCTCATCTTCTTCTTCTTCTTCACATTTTGGTGTTCTTCATTACGTTATCAGCCTCTGAAATTTGCTTAATACTCAGCAGATTTTGCAGGTTGGGTTCTTGCCCCAACATTTTCCTGTTTTTTGTCATTCTTGCATTCTGTATCCTGCATTTGATGCTCCTCAGTCTAACCCCAGTAGTTTCATGCAGACCCCCAATCATATGCATTTCTCCAGCATTCTTGCATTCTGTATCCTGCACTTGGTGCTGAGCAGATTACGCTGCTTGTCTTCTTCTTCTTCATGTTTTAGTGTTCTTCATGACAAATATCGGCCTCTGCGACTTGCTTAATACTCAGCATATGCCGCTGATCAGGTTCTAGCCCCAGCATTTCTCCGTGTTTGTCGTTCTTGCAATGTCAATTCCACACTTGACGCTCATTGGTTTAGCCCTATAGTACCAGTAGTTACATGCAGACCCCCACTCACATGCATTTCTCTGACTTTGTCATTTTTGCACTCTGTACTCCACACTGGATGCTCAGGAGGTGGCGCTGCTCTTCTTCTTTTTTCTATTATGGTGTTCCACCATGTCACTTTGTTTGTCAATCACTTTGCCATAAGGAACCCATGGGCGCAGGTCATTTGGTTGAGTTTATTTACCACTACCTCCATTTTTTTTTTTTCGTCACCAGATAGTATCAGATCATAAGCTTTCGATTAAGCCCAAGATCGAGGGTCTAGCCCCAGTAGTTCTTCAGGAATCGTGTGCCAGTCAGACAGACCTTAGCATTTTATATTTACAGTATGGATGCTTTGTATTGTTTTAATCAGGTAATTATGTACGTTATGCATCTTGTCCACATACCAGTTAAGTACTCCCTGCTCTCAATATCAGAGAGTTTAATTATATATTATTTTGCAAGGTGACACGGTGGCGCAGTGGTTAGCTCTGCTGCCCCACAGCTTCAGAGTTCTGGGTTTGAATACTAGCCTGGTGACTCTCTGTGGAGTTTGCGTGTTCTCCGCGTCCGCTTTTGATTTAGCCACAGAGGTCAACACGTGTATGTTAAGTCCACTAGCGATTCTAAATTAGCCCACTTTGGGCAAGTGTGTCCTGTGATGGGCTTGGGGAGGGGGTCCCAGGCTAACAGGACAGACTCCTCCACCACAACCCTGTATTGGAATAAGTGGGTTCAAAGAGTGAACGAATGAATGTTTTCATTTAGCCAGATGTTTTGGGAATTTTATTTATTCATCACTACCTCAGAACGAAGACCACCCCCCTTGTCATAACAAAGTGGTCTAGCATTTGTTTTCCAGGTGCCGACTGTTTATTGAAGTTGAATTCTTGTATGTATCAAAGATAAATCAGTTCTGTTGCTTGCACAGAGTAGGAAAGCTAAATATGACTGCCTGGCCTTGTAAACTCCAACTGACCGTCGTGAGCAGAGGATATGGCTGAGCAGAAAAGAGAACTCGGCACTGGGTGCTCAGTTTGTGAAGCGAGACAATGAGCCTAACCATGACTAACAAAGTGGCTAGAAAAGACTAAATACTTTTTATTAATGAATGAATTAATTTAAGGCTCTGGAATTTACTGTGTGCGTCTATTGTCTGAAGACCACATTGGACCAAAGGCCATTTTCTCTGGAAACATCCGTAGTGCGCACTTCTCCATATCCCTCGGCGGGTAATCCCACCTTTTGAATCATCTTGGTGATCATTTTGTTTTCCAAGTTAGGCCTTAGCGGTAGAATTTTGTTGAATTACTTTACAGCCTCCTTTTTGAACCACCAGTGCTCCATGTACTGTATATAATAATTGTAAATACATTATCTGTATGTGTGGACAGTCAGTAAATTTGACCTGCCCAGCGATTTTCAGCCATTTAAAACTGACAAAAGTCTGGCGACAAGATGAGCAACTGCAGTCGGCAAATCTGACTAACCAACGATTACAAGTCTCATTATGTGGTGTTGGCTGAAGGCGCTGGACAGAAAACAACAAGGCCATCAGCTCCTGGGTCACCACGGACTCTGTGTGTGTGTCCCTGAGCAAGTCCTGCGAACCACCAGGGCTCCATCTTTAAAAGGTATATCATCTTTTATATAAACGTCTATGCGTGAAAGTGTGGCTGTCTGTCTGTCCAGCCCGGAAGTGAGAGTTGGGGTCCGGGTAAGGGCCTCACCTTCGAGGAAACAGAAAACTCACTTAGCCGCTGATAACACAAGTGGGGCCAGCACGTCAACAAAACGAAACCTCAGAAGACAGACAAAGTCGCTTAGCTGCTAATATCGGCAAACCACAGAACGGTATCCCTTTTACTTTTCCTCCCGCCGCTAATACACAAGCGAGGCGAGCACATCGGCAAAATGAAACCTCTTAGGAGAGAGACGCCCAGAGGAGTTCCTTTCAATTACCTGACATCTCAATTTTTTTTTCTGATTATTTCAATAGTTTCTAGGAACCCGGGCTTTTTACAACACAGGCTTACACAGCTAGTATATAATATAATATGTCAGCTAAAAGACAGACAGACAGACAGACAGACAGACAGACAGACAGACAGACAGACAGACAGACAGACAGACAGACAGACAGACAGACAGACAGACAGACAGACAGATAGATAGATAGATAGATAGATAGATAGATAGATAGATAGATAGATAGATAGATAGATAGATAGATAGATAGCATTGGTAGTATAATATAGCAGTATCAGTAGCAGTAGTGGTAATATTGCCACGGAGTCCTTAAAATTCTTACTTGAATGTCCAACCAACATGCAAAAAGTTGCAATTCTCCAGAAAATTGATATAAAAGAGTTGTTTCTGTATTAAAATACAGAACTTAATTTACTTGATAGATATAACACAACTCAGCTTAGCACATTGAGATGGACAGAGCCATGCCATCATCTCTCTGTTAAATGAGGGCAGAGCAGGCAGATATTTTGTTTTGGCTTGCCTTGTACCATTATTGTTACAGATGTTTATAATTTAATATAATATAATATAATATAATATAATATAATATAATATAATATAATATAATATAATATAATATAATATAATATATAATTCACTAAGCCGGGAGACAAGTAGCCACCCATGGAAAGTACGCCGGAAGGGGCATGGATTCACTAAGCTGCCGACAAATAAGCCGCCCATGGCGCATGCAGGAAGGAGCCACGCCCACCAACTCTAAGACCATTGGATACGACGACAACTCGCAGAGCCACGCCCACCAACTCGGATGCGACGACTGGGAAAAAACGCTGTCATTTATGTTCATCTGGGCTAGAGGCCACATGCATCTCTGAGCCACGTTGACTTTTCATTAGTCAACCTCAGTCGAACCTCGGTTCACACAGAGGCAGCGCGAGAGAAAGACAGAAGCACACAGGCAGCCCGAGAGAGAGAGCCGCGCACACACATGGGCAGAGCCAGAGAGAGACAGAGGCACACACACAGATAGATAGATAGATAGATAGATAGATAGATAGATAGATAGATAGATAGATAGATAGATACTTTATTAATCACAAGGGGAAATTCACATTCTCCAGCAGCAGCATACTGATACAATAAACAATATTAAATTAAAGATTGATAATAATGCAGGTAAAAAGAACAGACAATAACTTTGTATAATGTTAAATGTTAACGTTTACCCCCCCACCCCCAGTGGAATTGAAGAGTCTCATAGTTTGGGGGAGGAACGATCTCCTCAGTCTGTCAGTGCAGCAGGACGGTGACAGCAGTCTGTCGCTGAAGCTGCTCTTCTGTCTGGAGATGATCCTGTTCAGTGGATGCAGTGGATTCTCCATAATTGACAGGAGCCTGCTCAGTGCCCGTCGCTCTGCCACAGATGTCAAACTGTTTAGCTTCATGCCAACAACAGAGCCTGCTTTCCTCACCAGTTTGTCCAGGTGTGAGGCGTCCCTTTTGTTTATGCTGCCTCCCCAGCACACCACCGCGTAGAAGAGGGTGCTCGCCACAACCGTCTGATAGAACATCTGCAGCATCTTATTGCAGATGTTGAAGGACGCCAGCCTTCTAAGGAAGTATAACCGGCTCTGTCCTTTCTTACACAGAGCATCAGTATTGGCAGTCCAGTCTAATTTATCATCCAGCTGCACTCCCAGGTATTTATAGGTCTGCACCCTCTGCACACAGTCACCTCTGATGATCACGGGGTCCATGAGGGGTCTGGGCCTCCTAAAATCCACCCCCAGCTCCTTGGTTTTGCTGGTGTTCAGGTGTAGGTGGTTTGAGTCGCACCATTTAACAAAGTCCTTGATTAGGTCCCTATGCTCCTCCTCCTGCCCACTCCTGATGCAGCCCACGATAGCAGTGTCATCAGTGAACTTTTGCACGTGGCAGGACTCCGAGTTGTATTGGAAGTCCGATGTATATAGTTACAGTTGGTGGGCAGGTCTCTGTTAGTTGCTTTTGCGAGCGGGCACATGACCAGGCAGTGAGTATTCTTCGAGAGCGAAGGTGGACGCGACAGCACCATCTAAGAAGAATCATATTTGTCGTGGATGTGAATCGCTGTATGCAGTGTGTAAAACAGTTTGCGAGGGGTATTCCATGGTCTTAGCAGTGTCTGTACTTCGATGTGAATTGCTGTATGCAGCTTGTAAAACGCTGTATTGTATGTTGCCCTCTCCAGAGTTACATCTTTTCATTCACCTACAGTCGTATCCTCAAAACCAACCCCATTTGGACAACTGTGTCTTTCAGGAAGTGTTCACCCATCAATACATAATTATGCAGCGTATGCTACGCCGCGGGTTGGCTAGTATAATATAATATAATATAATATAATATAATATAATATAATATAATATAATATAATATAATATAATATAAGTCAACTAGACCTAGATAGATGGATAATGAAGGGCTGGGGACCTGTCGGGACCTCATTTAATGTCAGGCAAATGAACAAAAGTAAAGAAATAGTCCAAACAATATTGCCTGTGGATGTTGTCGTCCTTCTGAGCCTCTAACACAGGGGTTCTTAACCTTTTGATGACTCCTAACCCCCAGTGGATTGTCCAATATGGTCCCATAGCCCCTTTACTTGACTATCAAAATAATCATCACCATTCCTTATATTTGTTGCCAGAATGAATGGTGGTGCGCAGTTGTTGCCTTTATATACAATGCCTTTATATACAATGCAAAACCTGCTTCTAGAGTCTTCGAGATATATACATTGCCAATAAACGAGTAAATACACGCTTGTTCAGTAAATATACATTTATTAAATTTAAATATTAAAATTAAAATGTATTAAATTTAAAATTAAAGTTGTAGTAAGTACACTTGTCAAATTAAATACAAGCATTTGCAGGAAATGTCGAATGCTCTCAAAGATTCTGTTTCGTTCCATTCATGTACTATCCAAGTATAAATTAATACATTAAATAAAATAAATACCAGTACCCAGAGATCGAGTCCCATACCCCCAGTATTTAGTTCCCATACCCCTTACCCCGGTTAAGAACCCCTGCTCTAACAGGTTAAAAAATGCAGAGCACCATCCTCTTCTGAACTAGTTGCAGAAATGAATATCAACTTCAGCAACGTCATTCTTTAAATAGCCTGTGGGGTGGAAGAGGTGGTACCTCTGGGGCCAAACCTGAAGTGACATCAGTTGTCATCATGCAACTCATCCTGTGGTCTGCTGGAGACAGAATGGAGGCTGTTAGTGACCACACTTCCCCAAAGGGTGGAGTCCATCTCAATAGCATCATGTGGATAGATACATAGATAGATCCTAATTTTAGTATAGTAGGCAGGATAGATAGATAGATAGACAGATAGACAGACAGACAGACAGACAGACAGACAGACAGACAGACAGACAGACAGACAGACAGACAGACAGACAGATAGATAGATAGATAGATAGATAGATAGATAGATAGATAGATAGATAGATAGATAGATAGATAGATAGATAGATAGATAGATAGATAGATAGATAGAATATGAAAGGCACTCCTTACCCCGCTTTACATGCCACTGGGCACTCTGAGTTGCTGTGGAGTGAGTGCCTACACAAGTGTACCCTGAATAGCACACTAAATAACTAGAGCAGGGAGACAGTTCTCCAGTATGTAAAGAGAAAACGATGATGCCAACATTAAGCCAGCTGTTCTCTCTGACCCCATGGGAGAAGTAGGAGAAGACTTTACTTTGACGTGGCCAGTAGACAGTGAAGAGGAGGACAGGGTGGAGTCTGATATGAGTGCAGGACAAATCTGGGATGGAGCAGTGAACGGCACTATATATTAGATAGATAGATAGATAGATAGATAGATAGATAGATAGATAGATAGATAGATAGATAGATAGATAATGAAAGGCACTATATATTAGATAGATAGATGGATCGACAGAGTCACGTGTGTGTGTGTGTGTGTGTGTGTGCACAGGGGTCAGTTGAAGGGCTCTGGTGATGGCGATTCTCTGCCACTCCAGGGGTTGGTGCTGTGTGCTAATGCCTTCTCTTTTCCTCCCACTGCAGACCAGAAGACTGATGGCTTTTCCGCCACTGGCGTTATTTCCTGCCTCTTTCCAAACAGGAGTCTCGTTCTGAGTTATCAGAAGATGGCGGAGCTGCAGGTGAAGTGGACTTCTGGGAGTCCAAATAGGAAGTCCACATCGCTGATTGGTCAGAACGAGGCTCCTGTGTGAAGGGTTGTCTCTTTAAGCCATTATATGTGTTTTGGAAATTCACTTGTACGGGGCTTGTCCACGAGTGCCCCAATAGTCTTTACTGTGTTCTCTTGTTCTTACAGTAGACAGGTAGACAGATGTTATAAAACTACAGTGTGAAGTGTTTGGGGGGCTGTTCTCTCTCTATAAAGGTGCACTTAGTGCCACCCATTTGATATACAAAGCTCGAGTATTCCTGTCCCCCTTCTTTAGACATATTTTTCCTGTCCCCCTTCTTTAGACGTATTATATTTATAAATACTTCTGAGCTGCCTTTCACCTCTCACACAGGCTGTGCACAGTTACCAGACCTTTCATGTCATTTGCCTGTTTTCAATCGTTTTTGGCTAAATTTAGCCGCTGCACCTTCCAAAGAGCTTTAGAGAAATCTCCTTTGCGTCTGTGATGTGTGCAGATGCGAGCAGCTTTACCGTTCAGATCGGCCCCCTTTGGGGTTAGGCAGGGGCCCAGCTCTACGGCTCCTTAGCCAATTACTTGTTTAGCTTAAAGCATGACATCATTCACCATCTGGTGGCCTGAACAAGCAGAGGAGATACACAATCCTGTGGCTGCCTTGCTCCGAAGCTGGAAGAGAAAAATAAATCTGCTTTGGGCGTTTTTTTTTTTCTGGCTCTGCTGTTTATATTCTAGTAAGACAACCTCTTCAGAGTCTGTAGATCAGCTTTAGACATGAAATGAAAACCTCTAATGTGTGGTTTGGGTGTGCTTACGTCCTTTTTCCCTTTAAATGAAGGGATTTTTTATTTTTTTTTACTGAAAATATTTCAGAAAGAATCTTAAATCTTTGAAAACTGGAGAAAAGGGTTGTCTGTTATTGCACTCAGAGGAGAACGTCTGCTCCAGATGCCTGCTACATTTAAAAGTCTTTTGGGCTGTTATATTGAAGCTCCTCTCCGGGCAGCTTTATGTCACATTTGAGGCGTCTTCCTGTCTTATTTTTCCTGACCAAGGATGAAAGCTGCACATTACTTTCAGTTCTGTTTGTCAGTCTGAGGATCCCTGTTGACCTGATCTGTACTGGGAGTGTAAAGATGTCTGACCGTACAGTAGCTCAGTGATCATCCTAATGAACAGGTTTCCTTTTGTGTTAATCATTTCTTTGTCTTACTGTGTGTTTAAACAATTCTGCGCCTTTTATGTCTACTGTTAAAGGAGACACAACAACATACAGATGCAGGAGAGCAGCCTGACAGTACAGCCAGATACTGTAACAACTCGATTATCTGTCAGGACTGAGGCCGTGACAGATAAGAGAAAAGATGGATAACTGAACAGCTACGTTAAATATGATATACTGTAGATTAGCAAATAGTCGTATTAATTTACAAAACAAAATATAAAATACAGTTAGGTCCATAAATATTTGGACAGAGACAACTTTTTTCTAATTTTGGTTCTGTACATTACCACAATGAATTTTAAATGAAACAACTCCGATGCAGTTGAAGTGCAGACTTTCAGCTTTAATTCAGTGGGGTGAACAAAACGATTGCATAAAAATGTGAGGCAACTAAAGTATTTTTTTAACACAATCCCTTCATTTCAGGGGCTCAAAAGTAATTGGACAATTGACTCAAAGGCTATTTCATGGGCAGGTGTGGGCAAGTCCGTCGTTATGTCATTATCAATTAAGCAGATAAAAGGCCTGGAGTTGATTTGAGGTGTGGTGCTTGCATGTGGAAGATTTTGCTGTGAACAGACAACATGCGGTCAAAGGAGCTCTCCATGCAGGTGAAAGAAGCCATCCTTAAGCTGCGAAAACAGAAAAAACCCATCCGAGAAATTGCTGCAATATTACGAGTGGCAAAATCTACAGTTTGGTACATCCTGAGAAAGAAAGCAAGCACTGGTGAACTCAGCAACGCAAAAAGACCTGGACGTCCATGGAAGACAACAGTGGTGGATGATCACAGAATCATTTCCATGGTGAAGAGAAACCCCTTCACCACAGCCAACCAAGTGAACAACACTCTCCAGGGGGTAGGCGTATTGATATCCAAGTCTACCATAAAGAGAAGACTGCATGAAAGTAAATACAGAGGGTGCACTGCAAGGTGAAAGCCACTCCTAAGCCTCAAGAATAGAAAGGCCAGATTGGACTTTGCTAAAGAACATCTAAAAAAGCCAGCAGAGTTCTGGAAAAACATTCTTTGGACAGATGAAACCAAGATCAACCTCTACCAGAATGATGGCAAGAAAAAAGTATGGAGAAGGCATGGAACAGCTCATTATCCAAAGCATAGCACATCATCTGTAAAACACGATGGAGGCAGTGTGATGGCTTGGGCGTGCATGGCTGCCAGTGGCACTGGGACACTAGTGTTTATTGATGATGTGACACAGGACAGAAGCATCCAAATGAATTCTGAGGTGTTCAGAGACATACTGTCTGCTCAAATCCAGCTCAATGCAGTCAAATTGATTGGGCGGCGTTTCATGATACAGATGGACAATGACCCAAAACATACAGCCAAAGCAACCCAGGAGTTTATTAAAGCAAAGAAGTGGAAAATTCTTGAATGGCCAAGTCAGTCACCTGATCTTAACCCAACTGAGCAGGCATTTCACTTGTTGAAGACTAAACTTCAGACAGAAAGGCCCACAAACAAACAGCAACTGAAAGCCGCTGCAGTAAAGGCCTGGCAGAGCATTAAAAGGAGGAAACCCAACATCTGGTGATGTCCAGGAGTTCAAGACTTCAGGCTGTCATTGCCAGCAAAGGGTTTTCAACCAAGTATTAGAAATGAACATTTTATTTCCAGTTATTTCATTTGTCCAATTACTTTTGAGCCCCCAAAATGAAGGGATTGTGTTAAAATAATGCTTTAGTTGCCTCACATTTTTATGCAATCGTTTTGTTCACCCCACTGAATTAAAGCTGAAAGTCTGCACTTCAACTGCATCTGAGTTGTTTCATTTAAAATTCATTGTGGTAATGTACAGAACCAAAATTAGAAAAAAGTGGTCTCTGTCCAAATATTTATGGACCTAACTGTAGTATTAACAGGTCAGGTCAGGTCGGGGAGCACGCACTGGTACAACACATTGCTGCGCCCACCGCACAATACAATTTATTTTTGTATAGCCCAAAATCACACAAGAAGTGCCGCAATGGGCTTTAACAGGCCCTGCCCTTGGACAGCCCCCCAGCCTTAACTCTGTAAGAAGACAAGGAAAGGTTCCTAAAAAAAACCCTAGTAGGGAAAAAATATGGAAGAAACTTTGGGAAAGGCAGTTCAAAGAGAGACCCCTTTCCAGGTAGGTTGGGCGTGCAGTGGGTGTCAAAAAGAAGGACGCAAATACAATACAATACACAGAACAGAACACATGTAATCCTCAATACAATATAATAGAGCAATAGAAATATTACAAGTACAGAGCAGAATACAACAGTAGATGATATCACATAATAGGATTTGGATTTGTTCAGAGTCCTGGAGAACTCCCCCTCTTGTAGTGATGGGAAGTTCGGATCATTTTACCAACTCGGACCTTTGAGTCTCGTTCAGCAAAATGAACAAATCTTTTTTCGAGTCATTTCGTTCATTTCGTTCATTTTAGCAAAATATAATTAAAATGTTACCTGTTACCTCCCTAACACATCTACTGCTTACACAAATGTTGATCACACTACAAACAAGACAAAACTATAATGCTATAAGAAACAGAAAATATTAATTCATTGTTTACCTGGGTCTTTAGTCTATGATTTGCTACTACTGAGCCGGTAAGTGGTCACATGACAAAAGAACGAACGACTCGAAAGACTCGAGGAATGAACTAATCAATTCTCTTTCCAGCTCAGACTGCATAGGTTAAGCCTATGGGGCTGTCACATGATGAACGAACGACTCAAACCCGAAGACTCGAGAGATGAACTAATAAATTCTCTTTCCGGCTCAGACTGGGTTGGTTAAGCTTATGGGGCTGTCACGTGATGAACAAACGATTCGAAAAACCCGAAGACTTGAAAAAACTATAGAAAGTTGCGCAAATGCGCATGGGCGACTGAACGAATCACTCCCACGAGACGACTCGTTCTTCCCGAGTCACATTAAAGATTCGTTCAAGAACGACCCATCACTACCCTCTTGGCCATTCCACAGTTGAGTCAGCGCTGGGCCAGCCAATCCGATGAAAGGACCCATATACCTGACAATTCCTGCGATCCTCCATCAGAGATGACTTTACCTTAGGCAGGCAAAACAACTTGGCAGGTGGGCACTGGCACCAAGTGCCACATTTGAGTACCAAGAAGAGAAACAGAATAGGTATTACTTATGTTTTAGTGCTAATGACTAACAACAGAGATGCAGTCTGTACAGTTGATCAGCAGCTCTAGTCAAGGTATGCTTAACTGAAGTAGGGATTTGAAAGCTGAGACAGAAGGGGCATCTCTTATAGTAGCAGGTACACAATGAAACAGCTCAGGATCCCGGTTGGCAACCCCCCAAGCAAACACGTGGTCCAGTCCCACCCTCTGGAAATGACCATCCATCTGCTGCAACCATGTGTTATGTGGGTGTTCCCTTGGCCTGGTCCAGCCAGTCGGATCCCCAACAATGAGGATCCTGTGAGTCGAATCACCCTTGCAGTAACTGACATTCCCTCACAATCCAGGTAATGTGCCTCATTTGGGACTCCATGAGCAACACAAAGTCAAACCAGCGGTACCCAATGACTCTCTGAAGAGACACAGTACCAAAGGAGTTCAGTCTTCATCTCAGATCACTGGATAGCGTCCATGTCTCACAACCATATAGCAAGACAGGAAGCACCAGGACTCTAAAGACTTGGACTTTCGTCCTTTTGCAGATATTGGGAGCGCCACACACCCCTTTTCAGCGACCTCATGACCCCCCCATGCTCTCCCAATCCGTTAACAAAATTAATTCATTCATATAATATTGTAACAACCAGCGTAATAAGAAAGCAGAACTCAGAGGTACTAGAGTTTTCTACATTTTTACCTGAAGTCTTTGTTCTGTAACAAACACTGCCCTGTCTTATACTCCATTATCTGGGTTACGGAGCACACCTCCAAAACAACAAGAGAAAGCTTTCCCCACCAATCAGTTGATCTCCTGCCACTCACGTTCTGTCTTTTTCTCTACCGCAAGCACTCCTGCTTATTGTCTCCTGAATCTCTACCCGCCGCACCTTCCTTTCTCTCCTAACTTCAACTGTCACTCATGTCCACCCCTCACAGAACAGAAGCCCTTCAGCCAGTATCCATCATTTACAGTATTGCACACCTTCTGCTCCCCCATAGCGCATCACAAGCTGCCTGCACGTCACAATATATTAACAAAACATAATATAACAGAATGTAAAAAGAAAATTATAATACAGAAGAACATTCCCATCAGTGGTTTCCATTTTCGACACATTTTTCGGCACTACGCTTTATATCGTTCACTGTTCTTCCTACTAATTGAAGCAATACTTGAAGCACTTTTGCCATTTCATAAACGTTTAATAATTTCAATTATTTGTGACAATTCCAACACAACATGCTTACGTTTATCAGCCATAACAATGTATAGTAGATTAATTATAATAAAAGAGCAAAGCTACGGAACGCTATTAAAACTGAAGGTACGTAACTGATTTCAAAACGCGGCCTGATGCATGGCATTGGAGGAGAACACTTCGCGCTAGCACAACGGAGAGTTGTTCTAATGTGCAGCAGAGCACAGCAGGAGTAGGACAGTAATAGGCAGGTGCTTGCATGCGCTTTATTTATTTTTGGGCCCTGATGGTTAACAGAGACTGACCGTGACGGACAATCAAGAAGAGAAACAGAATAGAGCCTTTGCATTATATGACAGGGACATAACGCGTTACGCCCGGTCATTTGTGCCTTTCTCCACAAAACCATTTTGAAAGTGTACCTTTGCTATCCGTTGTCATGAAACATCCTTACACTGTGGCTAATATTAGGCTTGTGGGAGGAGTTATCTGACTCATGAATAATGACGACTGTCGAGGAGGTGTGTCTTGCAGTGGGCGTGTCACGGAGTACGACTGTCTCTCAGGTAGCAACACAGTCAAGTAGTGCTGGGGGCTTCTCGGATCATGTGCCATGTAAACAGCCCTGATTTACGGGGCTCCGGAGGTCTGCAGCTGGACCCTTCTCGATTGGTGAGTTGATGCAAACAGGAAGAGGAGACAGGATAAGCAGTGCCTTGTGAGGTGTTTGCTTAGAGGTGGCAGTGGCGGTGTGAGGGAGTGAGAAACAAACTGACCATGGAGAGTAGAATCAAGTACTGCATTAAAATGTGTTCTATGGTTAAGACGTTTGAAGCTTACAAAGATAAGTGCCTGGACAGATTTAGGGAAAAGTGAGATCCAGAGCTTTTAATTCATCCATCCATTATCCATTTGGCTTAATCCAGGTGAGGGTTATGGGTCAGAGTCTACCCCCCCCCCCCCCAAACGTTAAGCCTCACCCCATGTTTTACAGCTGTGCTCTTTAACTTGCCATACAGAGTGTCAAATGTAAACCTGACATTACTCCTAATGTCTGTGAGAGAAGAATCCACCCCCCCCCCACCAGCGTTCCTTATGTTGTATTCTTCACATTTTCTCCGAGAGGGAAGTTACTTATCAAAAATGGGCTTCGGCATGAAGCTGCGTGATATCACTAAACTGCCACGGTTCATACAGATAGAGGAAAATAAATAGCCAGAAACTCAGTCACAGTCTGATGGTCACAAACCTCGGTTTATCCTCAGAAAATCTGCAGAGTCTGTTTGCTGTGAAGTCCATTACCGCGTAGGACGCACTTGGCAGGACACAGCTGAATTTTTACATTCTTATTGCAAAATTTGTGTAAATTCAGAATGCCTCTCTGAAACCTTCTGAGGCATTTCCTTCTGATCCTGGAGCAATGGAGGAAAACTACACAGCGAAAAGCTAAAGATGGGGATGGGATCCTCTTCAGAGAGGCACTTTGCTTTGCCTTCTTTGATGTTGGGATCCAACACCCCCCTATGGGAATCAGTAATCCTTCAGGGGAATGGATGGTAAGATGTGCCCAGTGGCCCACTTTACTGCATTCTTACTTAGTATGGATGGTGTTACATTTGAGTACCGAGAAGAGAAATGGAATAGGTATTACTTATGTTTTAGTGCTAATGACTAACAACAGAGATGCAGTCTGTACAGTTAGTCAGCAGCTTTAGTCAGGGTGTGCTAAACTGAAGTAGGGATTTGAAAGCTGAGACCGAGGGGGCGTCTCTTATAGTAGCAGGTACACAATTAAACAGCTCAGCAACCCCCCAGGCAGACACGTGGTCCAGTCCCACCCTCTGGAAATGACCATCTATCTGCCACAGCCATGTGTTATGTGGTTGTCCCCTTGGTCTGGTCCAACCACTTGGATCCCCAACAATGAGGACCCTGTGAGCCGGATCACCCTCGGGGAATCGCACCACATGTACGTAGTGCTGTAACTGACGCTCCCTCACAATGCAAATAATGTGCCTCATTCAGGACTCCATGAGCAACCACTCATTCAACACAAAGTCAAACCAACGGTACCCAAGGATTCTCCGAAGAGACAAAGTACTGAAGGAGTCCAGTCTTCATCTCAGGTCATTGGATAAGCGACCATGTCTCGCAACCATATAGCAAAACAGGAAGCACCAGGACTCTAAAGACTTGGACATTTGTCCTTTTGCAGAGATATCAGGAGAGCCACACACCCCTTTTCAGAGACCTCATGACCCCCCATGCTCTCCCAATTCATTAACAAAATTCTTAATTAATAAGGATGGTGTTATATTTCCCTGGATTATGTTTGGTTTTCTCTTTTGGTTTATTTCTATAGTTTTTGAAGTATTATTTTTTCATATCTTTTTGTTTTTTTATGTAATTTATATTTATATACAATGCCATTTTGTAAGCTTGCGTAATCCTCAGCAGGACCTCAGCTGGGTCGGAGCCATTCCAGAAAGCATATGGCAGAAGGCAAGGACAGCGCGCCAAGTCCATCAAAGGTTGGACACACACACATACACACACACACGCGCACACACACACACACACATATGCACATATGCTAGGGCCAGTTTCACCATCGCCAGTCCACATACCTGCATGTCTTTGGCCTGTGGGAGGAACCCCAACCACTACGCCACCGAGCTGCCCATTTATGTTAATATCCATCCATTCATCCATTTTCCAACCCTCTGAATCTGAACACTGGGTCACGGGGTCTGCTGGAGCCAATCCCAGCTAACACAGGGCACAAGGCAGGAACCAATCCCAGGCAGGGTGCCAACCCACCGCAGGATACACACAAACACACCCACACACCAAGCACACACTAGGGCCAATTTAGAATTGCCAATGCACCTAACCTGCATGTCTTTGGACTGTGGGTGGAAACCCACGCAGACACGGGGAGAACATGCAAACTCCACGCAGGGAGGACCCGGGAAGCGAACCCAGGTCCCCAGATCTCCCAACTGCGAGGCAGCAGCGCTACCCACTGCACCACCGTGCCGCCCATTATGTTAATATAGTTATGTTTATTTATTGTCTAGTATGTTGTAAGAAATGGAGTCTCAAGCAAGGCAAAGAGGGTGTGAGGCCTCCTAACATAAGCTCAGAAGCAGGCCTGGACGTTGATTGACTTGCCCAGACAAGGCACACCTACGCTCAACTAGGCCCCAAACACTATCTGCTGGCTTCAATCAAAGCAGACCCCCATATAGGAGGAACTGGCAAAACAACAAATATATCAAAAAGCCCCACAAGAGGGAGGATAACTGTCAACCTCTGGCTTGTGAATAAAAAGGAAACTTGAAATGGACAAAAGCAATTGGCACCCATCGTTGTTTATTCTGTATTTAACAAAATCAGACTTTGCTTTCGAGTTTTGATTCAGCAGAATATTTCAAATAATGACACAAATGAAAATGTCGTGGACAAAATCGATGAGACCCTTAACCTAATACTTGATTGCACAACCTTTTGAGGCAATCACTGCAAACATGTAGTTTCTCAATGAGACCTGTGCACCTATCCACAGGTCGTTTGGCCAACCTGTTCTGACCAAAGTCCTCCCGCTGTGTCAGGTTTGAGGAGTCTTCTCCAGATGGCATGTTTCAGTTCTCTCCATGGATGTTTGATGGGACTCAAATCAGAGCTCATAGAAGGCCACTTCAGAGTAGTCCAATGTTTTGTTCTTAGCCATTCTTGGGTGTCTGTAGCTGTGTGCGTTTGTGTCACTAACCATGACCTGTGACTGAGACAGAACTTTGTGACAATGGCAGGACGTTTCATTCCAGATTATCCTGACAGTCCCCACACAGACTCAATGCACCTCGTGTCAGATGCAGGAAAGCAGCCCCAAAACATAAGCGAGCCTCCTCCATATTTCACAGCAGGAATGATAGTGTTTTCTATGAGAGTTTTTTCATCTGTGTACGTGGAGCTGATATGACTTGCCAGAAAGTTCCAGTTTTGTCTCATTTGTCCAAAGGACGTTCTCCCAGAAGCACTTTGGCTTGTCAATATGCTTTGAGTAAATCCTAGTCTGCCTTTTTTATGCTTTTCTATCAATAATGCAGTCCTCCTGGGTCGTGTTCCATTGATCCCATTGTCACTCAATGGATGGTACGATCAGACGCTGATGAACCTTGAGCTTGGTGTTCAGCTTGTATCTCTTTGGAAGTTCTCCTTGGCTTTTTTTATCTATCATTCTCAATGTCCTTCTGCCTATTCTGGGGTCAATTTTCTTCTTGTGGCCGTGTCCAAGGAGGTTGGCTACAGTTCCATGGACCTTAAACTTCTTCATAATTTTTGCAACTGTTGTCACAGGAGCATCAAGCTGCTTGGAGATGATGGTCTTCTAGCCTTTGCCTTTCACATTTTCTTTCTGATCTCCTGTGACAACTCTCTTTGTAACAATTGCCTTATAAGGGGTGCTATCACTACACTTCACCACCCAAGAGGGAAGTGGACAATGTTCAAAAGATATACCAGCATTAAAAACATTCGGTCCTCAACCCCTCTTCCGCCCCTCCACACTCTCCAATATTTGAATGAATCCCAGATGGTAGGTAAGTCTATTACAATCCAGAATCCAACATTTATACATGTATATAAAAAGGTGACTGAGTACATGTTTTCTGAGCCCCTTTTTTCCCAGGACGAGGCCAAACACTCAATCCCTCCACTTTCTCGTATACTCAGATATGGAGATGGATATTTGAGGAGTAAACCGCAAGACAATGATATACAGTGCACCCTGAAAGTATTCACAGCACATCACTTTTTCCACATTTTGTTATGTTACAGCCTTATTCCAAAATGGATTAAATTCATTTTTTTCTTCAGAATTCTACACACAACACCCCGTAATGACAACGTGAAAAACGTTTCCTTGAGATTTTTGCAAATTTATTAAAAATAAAAACATTGAGAAAGTACATGTACATAAGTATTCACAGCCTTTGCCATGAAGCTCAAAATTGAGCTCAGGTGCATCCTGTTTCCCCTGATCATCCTTGAGATGTTTCTGCAGCTTCATTGGAGTCCACCTGTGGTAAATTCAGTTGACTGGACATGATTTGGAAAGGCACACACCTGTCTATATAAGGTCCCACAGTTGACAGTTCATGTCAGAGCATAAACCAAGCATGAAGTCAAAGGAATTGTCTGTAGACCTCCGAGACAGGATTGTCTCGAGGCACAAATCTGGGGAAGGTTACAGAAAAAGTTCTGCTGCTTTGAAGGTCCCAATGAGCACAGTGGCTTCCATCATCTGTAAGTGGAAGAAGTTCGAAACCATCAGGACTCTTCCTAGAGCTGGCCAGCCATCTAAACTGAGCGATCGGGGGAGAAGGGCCTTAGTCAGGGAGGTGACCAAGAACCCAATGATCACTCTGTCAGAGCTCCAGAGGTCCTCTGTGGAGAGAGGAGAACCTTCCAGAATGACAACCATGCAGCAATCCACCAATCAGGCCTGTATGGTAGAGTGGCCAGATGGAAGCCACTCCTTAGTAAAAGGCACATGGCAGCCTGCCTGGAGTTTGGCAAAAGGCACCTGTAGGACTCTCAGACCATGAGAAAGAAAATTATCTGGTCTGATGAGACAAAGATTGAACTCTTTGGTGTGAATGCCAGGCGTCACGTTTGGAGGAAACCAGGCACCGCTTATCACCAGGCCAATACCATCCCTACAGTGAAGTATGGTGGTGGCAGCATCATGCTGTGGGGATGTTTTTCAGCAGCAGGAACTGGGAGACTAGTCAGGATAAAGGGAAAGATGACTGCAGCAATGTACAGAGACATCCTGGATGAAAACCTGCTGCAGAGCGCTCTTGACCTCAGACTGAGGTGACGGTTCATCTTTCAGCAGGACAACGACCCTAAGCACACAGCCAAGATATCAAAGGAGTGGCTTCAGGACAACTCTGTGAACGTCCTTGAGTGGCCCAGCCAGAGCCCAGACTTGAATCCGATTGAACATCTCTGGAGAGATCTTAAAATGGCTGTGCACCGACGCTTCCCATCCAACCTGATGGAGCTTGAGAGGTGCTGCAAAGAGGAATGGGCGAAACTGGCCAAGGATAGGTGTGCCAAGCTTGTGGCATCATATTCAACAAGACTTGAGGCTGGAATTGCTGCCAAAGGTGCATCGACAAAGTATTGAGCAAAGGCTGTGAATACTTATGGACATGGGATTTCTCAGTTTTTTTATTTTTAATAAATTTGCAAAAATCTCAAGTAAACTTTTTTCACGTTGTCATTATGGGGTGTTGTGTGTAGAATTCTGAGGAAAAAAATGAATTTAATCCATTTTGGAATAAGGCTGTAACATAACAATATATGGAAAAAGTGATGCGCTGTGAATACTTTCCAGATGCACTGTATATTTTTTATATTACGTACATCAAAGAACCATCCATCCATCCATCCATCCTCTTCCGCTTATCCGAGATCAACAACATATCAAATCAAATTAATAATATAGTGAACAATTATTATAAAAGTAAAGTTGAATAAATCGGACTCTGCAGCTGCATGAGTAAAAGGTAAAGTACCACTTTCGGTTAGCGGAAATAGCCCAAAAGTTGATAGAAATCTACGTTTTGTACCTAATACTTGTATGCAAAATTTGGTTGACCTAAGTTGTCACAGGAGGCTGGGAGACAGACCCAGCTGGGACTCCTGGAAGGACCGGGGTGTGGCTTATATGTCTCCCCGGCCATGAGGGGGCAACCGCCCTGGATGCGATGGGGACCTCGGGAAAGGAGCAAAGAGGCTTAAGCCCACTGGGGCCCGTGGCCACTGCCAGGAGGCACCCCGAGCCTCATTGAGCCCTGGAAACATGCACTTCCGCCACACCTGGGAAGGTGGGGGAAGATCTTTCCAGCGACACCCGGAGTGCTTCCAGATGCAAGGGCAGCACTTCCGCCACACCAGGAAGTGCTGCCGGAAGAACATCATCAAGCACCTGGAGCACATCCGGGTGGAAATAAAAGGGGCCACCTCCCTACAATCCCGTGAAGAGAGGAAAGGCGGCCCACGGACAGAGAGAGGAAGGCCCGTATTAGGGGTGTTTGGTGCGGGAGCATTGTGTGCTGTGTGGGAGTTTGAGAAAATAAACGTGTGCTTTTATAAAGACATGGTCTCTGTCTGATGGTGTTCGGACCGGTTCTCACAAAGTGAAAGCGTACTCAGGTTATCGTGTTTACACACCCACACGCACACACACAGAATTCTAAAAATGGTATGTTTTTGGACTCAGGGAGGTCAAAAACATCGAGATTCATCAAAATCTCACAATCAAAATTTTGGACGATTCCAATATTTTCCCTATACTTCGTATACAGTAAAGTAAAAAGAAAAGAAAATCAGAAAGAGAATGATTAAGCCCAGTCAGGGAGCAACGATGAAGAATTCTGTCTTACAGTTCTCACTGTATGATGTGGGAAAAAAAACGGACAGCAGGTAGATGTGGCTCCTTTCTTGCTATCCTGAGGAATTTAAGAACGAGTCCGACTCTCCAACGGGAGATCCCGGAGGACCACCGAGCCACATAATGAAACCCCCTGCATCTTCTCAGGGATTCACTTCGCTGTCTCCTTTCTTCTGGGTGGCCACTCCACAAATAGTAGACATCCCTGGGTGAAGTTTGATCTCGCTGACTTCCTAGGCTTAGCTAACTGAGCTCCTTGCCTTGCTGCTTCCTCCTACCCCCTTGGTCAGCCGTACACCTTTGAAAAGAAAGGCTTCCCATTAAAACGTCCCACTTGCTGCTTTGGTCGTTTTAGAAAGATTTCAATTTCAATTTCAGTTCTTTATTGTCATGTGTACAAGTACAAGTACCATGTACAATGAAATACTTGCTTGCATGTGCCACACACAATAAATAAATGAATATAATAAGTAAATAAATAAAACCAGACTCCTAGGAATAAATAGAGACAGTGGCAGAAGTATATGTGCAGGTAGCAGTGGAGGTGACGCAAGGTTAGCGATTGTCATGAGTCTGACTGCAGTTGGGTAGAAACTGTTCCTGAACCTGGAGGTGTGCGTCCGAATGGACTTTAGTCACTTCCCAGATGGGAGAAGGGTGAAAAGTGACAGTGCAGGGTGGCTGAGGTCCCGCCTGATATGGTTCACTTTCCTGAGACAGCATGTAGTGTGGATATCATGGATCGCAGGGAGCTGTGTGCCCGTGATCTGCTGTGCTGTGTTCACCACAGTCCTGAACGGAGCAGTTGCTGTACCAGGATGTGATGCATCCTGTCAGAATGGATTCCACAGTACAACCTGTAGATTCTGCACAAGGTTCTGGGGGACATCCGGACCTTACTCCGTCTCCTGAGGAAGAAGAGGCGTTGTTGGACTTTCTTGACTACTGCCGCAGTGTGACTTGACCATTTAAGGTCATCAGTGAGGGTGACTCCGAGGAACCTAAAGCTGCTGATCTGCTCCACAGCCTCCCCTCCGATGTAGATGGGGCTGTGTTCTGTTGCCTGTTTGCAGAAATCCACAATCATCTCCTTAGTTTTGCTAACATCGAGGGTGAGGTTGTTGTCCTGACACCATTCTGCCAGGAGTCTGACCTCCTCCCTGTAGGCCGTCTCATCGTCCTCGCTGATCAGACCTATTACAGTGATATCGTCCGCAAACTTGAGGATGGCGTTAGCACTGTACTTAGCTACGTGAGTAAAGCAGGGGGCTTAGCACGCTGCCCTGCGGGGTGTCAGTGTTGATGGTGATGATGGACGAGGTTTTTCCACCAATATGCACTTGCTGAGGTTTAGGCAGCTGAAATTCCTACCCGACGGGGTCCTCTCAGACTTAGCCATCAACTACAATGCCTGAAGGGATATTCCTTTATCATTATCCAGTCCCTGTATTATAACGACGGCAGTCGAGAAAGCGAACCCCATGTTAATGCTATGCAGGCTTGCTACGTCTACTTTGCTTTCTCTGGTCCATGGTCAGTGTATGACACCAAACAGAATTTTGCATTTAAATTTGAAAGACTGACTGCACGATTGAAGATGTGTGTGATATGAATCCGAGTAAATGGCTCATTCGAAAAAATCACTCAAATTCAATTATTTTGGATCTTTTCTAGGGGTGCCAACAAATGTGTCCGGGCCATTTTAGAATATCTCTGCAGAATAAGTGTTATTTGATCTGTTGTCACACTCGCTTTGCTTTACTCGATGACATATAAGAGGCCTGCAGGTATTTATGGGACGCTTGCTTTTCATTTCGTCACTTTTCAGGGGGCATACAACTCTTGGTCAATGAACTGTAAGGGGACCAGCATATTTGTCCACGTCTGTATGTTGTATCTTAAGGGCTAATAATGTTTTATTTATACTTAACAGGTTTGCGCCCCAAGAGAACCCTAAGATTGGTGCTTTGGACCGGTGAGGAGCAAGGTGGCGTTGGAGCAAGCCAGTACTTCGCGCTTCACAAGGTGCTTTTCTAATAACACTGCCATAAGTTCAGTTTTAACTCGGTACACTTGATCTTCCATTGATCTTTTACTTAAGTGTTTTTCTTTATCTTTTTTGGAGTCCAGCCACATTGTATTTATTGTATGATTTGTGAATGTTCAGTGATTCCTGTTAAGTACCGTTTTCTTATTTTCTATAGTAGCACCATGTACTGTATTACGATTAGCAAATGTTGGACCATGATGGGCTTTTCATCATCACACTTTTCTTTATAAGATGTTGTGACAGTTGACCATTTTAAACCCTGGTTTAAATAGCCATATAGTTTTGTCCCAGACTGGTAGAGACTGTAAATGTTTAAAACTAGAAAATGTGAGCTGAAGACCAAGAGAGGGGAACATTCCTCATAGGGGCACATGAGGCTAGGGATTGCACTGTAGGTGATTAACGGAGGCTTTTATCAGACTGTCCTCCTTAAGCACGCCATATGTTTCAGGTCCGGTGCAAAAGGAGGTCACAGAGGAGCTAAGCCATGAGGCCAAATCTCACCCCCAACTGTTAAATGGAGATTTTGTCAGTCTGCTCCATAAACTCAGGGGTCCTGCCACTTATATGGGTCAGGCTTAAAGTGGTGGGAGAAACCACCTTATGGAGGCTCCAATCCTTCAATGCTGAGCAGGGTATCGCCATCCCAGTGGCATTTAAAGATTGTTCTCCATTGACCTCTATGGGTATTTTACAGACCCGAGACCCTTACCTTAGATTAGGATATCCTGGGCCGTAACTGGCTCCCTACTGTCCATTAGGAGGCTCCGTTTTTTCTGTTCTATGTATTCGATACTTCAGAAATTCTCAGTCTACTTTAATAACATTTTAGATGTTACAGCTGTGGTCAAACATAATTCAGATGTGAGCTTCAGTAGGCTTTGCACCCTAGGAACCAAGTTACCTGAACTATCCATCCATCCATCCATCCATCCATCCATCCATTATCCAACCTGCTATACTCAATAATATTTCAGTAATTATTTACCACTCTAATGCTGATCTTCTGTGGTGGGTTGGCACCCTGCCCGGGACTGGTTCCTGCATTGTGCCCTGTGTTGGCTGGGACTGGCTCCAGCAGACCCCCGTGACCCTGTGTTCGGATTCAGCGGGTTGGACAATGGATGGATGGATGTTACAGCTGTGGTCAAACATAATTCAGATGTGAACGTCAGTAGGCTTTGCACCCTAGGAACCAAGTTACCTGAACTATCCATCCATCCATCCATCCATCCATTATCCAACCCGCTATACTCAATAATATTTCAGTAATTATTTACCACTCTAATGCTGATCTTCTGCGGTGGGTTGGCACCCTGCCCGGGATTGGTTCTTGCCTTGTGTCCTGTGTTGGCTGGGATTGGCTCCAGCAGACCCCCGTGACCCTGTGTTCGGATTCAGCGGGTTGGAACATGGATGGATGGATGGATACTGATCTTTCTGATCATAAAATAGGTCATTACGAGAGCAATTGATAAGAAAAATTCATAATTGCAGAATTACCGTATTTGAGGGTTCTTCTAGAGTGCGTCTCTCTCTTGCACGATTTGCCTCAAAAATGAATCAGCACATTATCATCTCATAACAGGCTTAGGTTTTGAGTTTGGCATTTTTCCGTCCAGCCGTTTTAGCTCTCAACCGTCCTCAGGAAGCTATGACATACACACCCATCATCAAGATATCAATGTTTTCAGTATCAAAGAACCCTAAAACGTTGAGATCCATCAAAAACCAGAGATTGAAATTTTTGACGATTCTAAAGCTTTCGCTCCTCCCCATAGATGATAGGTTACGGTGGTGGCAAAACAAAAATATATATACACTCACCGGCCACTTTATTATTGCTAGTACCTGGTTGGACCTCAGAGAGAGGTTAGGAGCACACGCTGATACAGCGCATTGATGCACCCACCACATGACAAACCAACTCAGGATCCCAGATTAGGACCCGAGTGCAGCCGTGCAACAGGAGACACCTGAGCACCACACTAGTTCAGGTGGAATGGAACCAGTGTGAGTTTTTTTATGGCAGCCGGAGTGCCAATTCTGCCACCAATACCCCAGGTATTTCCCTGCAGGTTGGAGGGCCTACATGCGGGGCTGGATGCAGATTAACGTCTATGATGGACGGCCGACACATCCAAGACGCTAGATGGCGTCTTCCCTGCAGCATGGCGGTGCCTCGGATTCCTGCAGGGCACCATGGAAGATAGAGTTTTGGCTTCACAGCCCTGCTGGGTGCCGTGGGATGCTGCAGGGAGACGCGGGGATTTCTATTTTCCCGGTAGCCCGGAAGTACTCCCCAGTCACGAGGATGGAGAAACAGAAGTACTTCCGGGCTGAAGAAAAATACAAGTCTTCGTCTGACCTATGGATTCACATGGACAGAAGAACAGGAGCACTTCCGGGTCAAGTACTATTTAAAGGACTGGTTGAAACCCAGCAAGCTGAGCCGGAGTTGGGAGGGAGTGTGACAGAGCTGCTGGGAGTGGAGGATTGGTTATTTATGATTTATTAATTATTGATTTATTGTTTATGATGGTGGAGGTGCTTTTGGGCACTTTATTGAAGAATATTAAAATACTTCTGGGTGCTTTTAAAGCAGTGTCTGCATCTGTCTGTTGGGTTTCACGGGGCAATAGTGCCACCAAGCGTCCATTAACTTACACGTCATAACCCAGAACGGAGCAATTGCAGGTTAAGGGCCTTACTCAAGGACCCAACGAAGTAGAGTCACTTTTGGCATTTACAGGATTCGAACCGGCAACCTTCTGATTGCCAGTGCAAATCCTTAGACTCAGAGCCACTACTCCAACCCCGTAGGGTTGCCGTAATTCTTTGTGGTAGAGATTCAACAAGGTGCTGGAAACATTCCTACTATCCAAATGTTGCAGCAGATAATTGAGACTCATCAGACCAGGTAACGTTTTTCCAATCTTCTGTTGTCCAGTTTTCTTGAGCCCGTGTGAATTGTATCCTCTGTTGCCTGTTCTAAACTGACAGGAGTGGCACCCAGAGTGTTCACCTGCCGCTGTAGCCCACCTGCTTCAAGACTCGACGTGTTGTGTGTTCAGAGATGCTCTTCTGCACACCTCAGTTGTAACGAGTGCTTATTTGAGTTCCTGTTGCCTTTCTATCAGCTCAAACCAGGCTGGCCATTCACCTCTGACCTCTGGCATCAACAAAGCAGAGAACTTCCACTCACTGGATATTTTCCATTTTCAGAGTATTCTCTGTAAACCTTAGAGATGGTTGTGCATGAAAATCCCCAAATAAATACTGGATTAAGGGTCTGAATGAGAGTTTTTGATTTTTAATAAATTTGCAAACCTTTCTGAAAACATGTTTGCCCTTTGTCTTTCTTTGTTCCTGAGTGTAGATTTGTCACAACTTGAGATCCATGGTGGTGCAAAAAAACAACAGTGTGGTGAGCTCGGTGGGCATCATGCAGGTGTGTCATAGCATTGCGGAGCAGCTGTCGGGTGTGAATGAGATGCTCAGCAGATCATAAATTCACAACACACACAAGTTTTTGTTAGTTGCCTCATTGGCATTCCGGGGTGCATAGTTATGTACCTGTGCCCGCTAATATTTAACAGTGGAGGATGAGCAGTAGGGTGGCACGGTGGCGCAGTGGTAGCGCTACTGCCTCGCAGTTAGGAGACCCGGGTTCGCTTCCGGGTCTAAATTGTCCCTAGTGTGTGCTTGGTGTGTGGGTGTGTTTGTGTGTGTCCTGCGGTGGGTTGGCACCCTGCCCGGGATTGGTTCCTGCCTTGTGCCCTGTGTTGGCTGGGATTGGCTCCAGCAGACCCCCGTGACCCTGTGTTCGGATTCAGCGGGTTGGAAAATAGATGGATGGATGGATGAGCAGTATGGGAAGACGTTGGAGTATAAGTTGTGGGAGCTTCAAGGCAACATTGGTGGAGCAAGCATGGGCAGACAAGGACAGGGGACCCCAGTGAGGGAGCAAAGGCAGTGGCGCTCCAAGGGGGTCTCTACTGAGCTTTATTGGAAGAGTGGGTGTGACAGAAAATAAAGGAGACCAAGGGGTAATGTAGTTATTCTGGTGGTCTAATTGTTGCCTTTGAAGTGTTTTGCTATCCTGTCTATATTAAAAAATGTAACATTTATCATAGAATTAGCGAAAAGGATTAAGCAAGCTTATTAGGGAAACAGCTAAAGGTTGTGCGAGCAACAAAGAGGAAAAAATGTCCTAGGTGGGGGTTTAAGGAAACTGGCTGATGTCATTTACTCTGTAAGGCCCTGGATATGCTTACTGTTACGTGACGTGAGCGCTTGAGGACGCAGCAGTTATACTTGTGCACGCACTTTATGTAAATATGGAAAATTCTACCAGGTGGCAGTGTAAGAAATCATCACAGTGAGAAAAGAACGTCCAGTTTGGCAGAGTTGCAAGTTGAGGGAAGAAAAGACGTTAAAGATAAAAATTCTTTGCTTTCTGATGCTGCTGCGAAATATGATGCCAACCGCGACCCAGAAGATGGCACGTGAGACCTTCAAATTTATCACGCCAATAAGATGAGGAATATGCAATGCTTGTATCGCCTGTGCGAGCAATGGATGAAGAAAAGCACCACGAATACTTTCGTATGTCAGCATTTAACTTTGATGATTTGCTTCACCACATAGAACTATTCATCAGACATCGAAGCACACACACTGATCCTGTTGGATCCTTCGTTATCTGGCAACAGCCGAATTCTCGGATGTTTTCCGCTTTGCATGAACGTATCTGTCTCGAATTTGCTTCCATTCCGTCTTCCACGTTTCCACATCCACTTTCAAAGAGCTGGTGATTGGATGCCAGCTGTTCTGACAGACATATTTGTCACTGTGGAGGTGTTGACAGTTGTGATGGATGGCCGGCAAGAGTTTCCCGCCCTCACCCCCAGGCCGCCAGGAGGAACTCTCCCGACAGTATGGACGGGCCCCGAATTCCAGCAGGGCCTCATGGACTATGCAGTTTTTATGCACAGCCCTGCTGGATACCTTGGGGACCACCGGGAGTCGCTGTAGGGAGGCTCGTGGACTCATATATGCCCTATAACCCGGAAGTGCGTCATAATCCCATGACAGGAAGTAACGATGTACTCCCGGGTTGAAGATAAGGACTGTTTACCCTGACCCGGAAGGAATAAGGACTTGTGGGTAATGGAACAGAAACACCTCCGGGTCAGGGGGTATAAAAGACTCTGGGAAAGCCCAGACATGGAGCTGAGCTGGGAGGTAGGGTGGCTAAGTGTCTGGGAGCGGAGGAGAGAGTATTGTGATTATTGTATTGAGAATAGTATTGATTATATGAGTAGTGTGGAGTGGAGGGTGCTTGGTGCACGTAATTATTGTACAATAAACAATATTTGTACTTTTACCTGGTGTTTGGAGTGGTACCTGAGGGTTCAAGAGGTGGATCGGAACCTCAACTGCTACACAGTAAACAACGATGCTGACATCACGTACCAAAACTTGAACACACACGCCGCCCAAATTTTTGTTGGTACTGCAATTCATGCGCATGTCGTGCTCAGAGGACGTGACAGAAGAAGCGCTGGGAATGCGTGGCAGCCATGATGCGTACACATAAGCGTTCTGGGTGTCAAGTATAAACCCAGCCAAAGACTTGACGTACACAGGAATCCCATAAAATAATAAGAGCTAAACTTAGGAGATTATTTCTTGGACAAGAATGTAACGAAATGAGAACTTTAATGTAGGTGTATTTAGGCGTGTAAGCTATTGAGTAAACGTCAGAATGTCATGTCAGCGTTAATTCAGCCCTGCTGTCTAAATTCAGTTGTCTATATATATGAGACTGTACCTTCTGTAACAGACTGTTGTGGTGGAGTGTTTCCCTCCTCAGGAAGAGAAGTTAACCTCCTTAGTGTTACATTCTTTCTCAAAAAAAACATAAAAAGCGTTGCAGTTTTTGGCTTGAAAAATGACATTTTTATTAAATCTCATCTATCTACTCTAAAACATGCAAAACACTTAAAAGTACAAAGTCAGAAGTGTAGAAAGTATGATAATGATACAAATAATAATAATGATGATGAATGAGAATACTAATATGAACAGCACACTGAATGTGTCTGTCTGGCCTTTCGGATTCCCAGAATCCCTTTTGTTTTCACTGTCCATTTCAATTTCACTGCCTGAGGACAGATTCACTTCGTCATCACTGCTGATTAGAGGCGTTTCTTACGAGACGCCATTATGAGCCTAGGAAAAGACGCCTGGGTAACACTTGGGCCTGACGTTTACGTGAGACACGCCTATACAGTTGCCCGAGTAATGCCCGGCAAAAACGCTGTTAGCACTCTTACAGCCCGAGTAAACCTCAAGTCTAACACTCACGCGTAACGTGTCTATACCGTTGCCTGAGTGACGCACGGGTCTAATGCTGTTAGCACTTTTACAGCCCGAGAACTCCTCAGGTCTAACGTGTATGCGTAATGCATCTATACCATTGCCTGAGTGACAGTCGGGTCTTATGCTGTTAGCACTCTTACAGCCCGAGTAAACCTCAAGTCTAATGCGTACGCGTAACGCGTCTATACTGTTGCTTGAGTGACGCTTGGGTCTGATGCTGTTAGCACTCTTACAGCTCGAGTAAACCTCAAGTCTAACGCGTACGCGTAATGCATTTATACCATTGCCTGAATGATGCTCGGGTCTAATGCTGTTAGCACTCTTACAGCCCGAGTAAACCTCAAATCTAACGCTTACGCGTAATGCGTCTAAACTGTTGCTTGAGTGACGCTCAGGTCTGATGCTATCAGCACTTTTACAGCCCGAGTAAACCTCAAGTCTAATGCTTACGTGGAACGCGTCTATAACGTTGCCTGAGTGATGCTTGGGTCTAATGTTGTTAGCACTTTTACAGCCCGAGAACTCCTCAGGTCTAACGCATACGCGTAATGCGTCTATACCATTGCCTGAGTGACGCTAATGTCTGATGCTGTTGGCACTCTTTCACCCCGAGTAAACCTCATAGTCCAACGCTTATGCAGAACACGTCTCTATACCATTGCCTCAGTGACACTCAGGTCTGATGCTATTAGCACTTCTACAGCCCAAGTAATCCTTGAGTCTCACACATATGTGAGACGCATCTGTACCATTGCCTGAATGACGCTCGGGTCTGATGCTGTTAGCACTCTTGCAGCCCGAGTAAACCTCAAGTCTAACTCTCACACGTAACGCGTCTATACCATTGCTTGAGTGATGTTCGGGTCTGATGCTATTAGCACTTTTACAGCCCGACTAATCCTTGGGTCTAACGCTTATGTGAGACGTGTCTGTACCATTGCCTGAGTGACACTCGGGACTAACACTTGCTCAGGTCTATGGCTATGGAGGCTAAAGATACCTGAACAAGCTTCCTCCTGCCTGATTTTATGGGTGATTTCTGACTTCATAAGAGGTTCTTAGTTAATATCGTATTTATTTCTTCAACATGGGAGCTTAGTTTAACCCTCCCGATACAGGAGGACAGAGGGCCGGCTAGGTGTGTCTCAGCCGAAGCCAAAGAGGGCAGACGGGATGAGAGTCGGTTGATGGAGTCTGCAGCTAGAGTGTACCCACCAGCGTGAGTGGGAGAGACAGAGAATGAGCCATGCTTATTTTGTCGAGGAGACTAACCTGCTGCCATGAAGCATTTCAAAAAGGGGATTTTTAAAGTATTTATTGACTGTTTTTAACTTCCACAATTGCACTTCCTTTTTTATGGACTATATCATGACTTATTCATTACTTTCTGCACTGTACTTTATCATTTTGCTTTTGTTTTAATAAATATGCACTGTGTTCTTTCACTTGTCAAAACTGTTTATTGTCTCTCACTCGACGCTGTGCCCATCTCGGTGACAAACAAATAGGACGTTTTGGGACGGGTTTATGATGGGTATGCCACTCGAACATTGACCCCGACATGACTGATGTGGAAAAAAGTAGCATGTTTCTCCCTTTAAAATGAACTCTACAACACAATAAAGTGTGCAGCTGGTGAAGGGGTCCACAAATCCCCAGCAAGACTCAGTCAGTCAGTCAACTCCTCCAAGAAAGCCAGTGGCGCCATCTAACGCAGATCCTACCGTACCTTCCCCTGATCAGGACAGAAGAGCATTTTGAAGTAAACACTGAAGCGCACACACTGTACTGTATACAATATTTATTCTGTAATTTATTAGAAGTGAGCATTTGGCAGCAGCTCAGGTGGTTCTGACTTAAAAGCCTCATTATGCCGCATCAGAGCTTGAAAGATTGCATTCCAGTCAAGCATTTGATTTATTAGAACAATGTCTAGTTATTAGATGATTAAGAATAATTCCCCACTAGATTTTGCTAATAGGCATTTTCAGGACAAACAGGCAATATTTTATATGCAGTATATTAAAAGGAATTAGAGCAGTATGATTCTGTCAACTGAATGGCTTTGTCATCATGGGGTTGACAGGACGACAAACTCTGCGATCATTAATGGGGATTTGCTGCTGCATCAGAAGGCCATCCTGCTCTAAATGAATATTTGTAGTGTGATAGACGGCCGGCAGCTTATCCCGGCCGACACATCCAGGCCGTTAGATGGAGTCCTCCCTGCAGCATAGAGGTGCCCCGGATTCCCGCAGGGCATCATGGGAGATGGAGTTTGGATTCACAACCCTGCTGGGGACCGTGGGTGCCATCGTGTGACACTGCAGGGAGATGCAGGAATTTTTATTTTCCTTATAGCCCGGAAGTACTCCCAAGTCACGGGGACGGAAGAGCAGAAGTACTTCCGGGCTGAACAAAAATAGAAGTCTTCATCTGACCCGGAAGTGCTATTGAATCACATGGACTGAAGGACAGGAGCACTTCCGGGTCAAGGACTATATAAAGGACTATGCGAGACCCAGCAAGCTGAGCCGGAGTTGGGAGGTAGACTGACGGAGCTGCTGGGAGATGTGATTATTGATTTATTTTTTATTGGGGGTGATTGTGGTGTCTACTGTGGCACAATATCGAAAAGAAGAAATTAAAAATATTTCTAGTGCTTTTACTTGGTGTTCTGGACGTTTGTCTGCAGGGTTAGAGAAGTGACAGTGCCCTCTAGTGCCACAGTAGTGAGACATATTAAGATTCTGTTTCTGACCACTCTTTAGGATTATACGATTTATACTTCAATCTACTTCACTTTATACAGTATGTAGGAGGGCTTTGTATTCTGTCGGAGCTGAGCTGTGCCCGCCAGTACTCTTCACATGTGCAGAGTTGTTATTGATTTGTGTGTCTTTTTACTTTCACATATAGAGAAAGTATAGGAATCGTGAAAATATATTTGATCTCGAGATTTTGATGAATCTCGACATTTTAGACCATCCTGAGTCTGAAAATACCATTTTTTGAAATGATGTCTGTCTGCGTGTAAACACGATAACTCGAAAACGCTTAAACCCCCGGTCAGTGAGATTTTGTACACCTGCTTTATATCAAAAATAAGGAATCCTATCAACTTTTGGGCCACATCCAGTAGTACTTGAAACTGAATACTATTGCGAATTTTCAAGTAAACTATGGTTATAATTACAGATAGGTGATTCCAGTTTTGTATAGACTAGTAAGCCTGCGATTCGCCAGCGAATCGGATATCCAAGAATGGCAATCAGTTTCTGTTCCGTCCGATATCTGGATGGATGACATATCATGGAGGGTGGGTGTGTCTGGGGAAATGTCATTTAATTACATATGCATATCTGTAGTAAAGCGGTCTCGTTTTGTGGAGACGTGATTCCGTTGCCTTTGCTGACACCGACCGCTGGCAGAGTGGAGCACAGCAAGTTCAGACCTGCGCCCTGCATCCATATCCGGTTTACGCCGTGTGATGCGCTGCAGTGTGGCAGTGCGCGTGCGCCTCGATGTGCCCTGCGCCCAGCGCAGTAGCGTAGCGTGGGTGTCAGCCTCCCGGGGCGGAGGAAAATTCCGCCGCCCCCTTATTTAGGTATGGTTCAAATTTTTACAAGATATTATTATTATTTATTGTGAAATTTTGCCGCCCCCTAAAAGTGCCGCCCCCACTACGCTACGCCACTGGCCCAGCGCCCTGCATCCATATCCGGTTTACAACCTTCGGTTAGTAAGATGGATATTTATAATGATAAAAAGCAAACAAATATGAAATTTGAGAAAAATTACTCAACCGGAAGTAGCATTTTATTTAAACAACCATCCAAATTTTTTGTATCATCTTATATTTAAAAGTCCATGCATGGAAGTGTCTGTCTGTCTGTCTGTCTGGCTCCTTCTCCGAAGATACACAAGTGAGGTCAGCACGTCGGCAAAACAGAACCTCCAACGAAAGAGTCACTCCCTTAGCCGCTAATACAGAAGTGAGGCGAGCACATCGGCAAAACGAAACCTCTGAAGAAAGACAGTTGCTTACCGGCTAATGCACAAATGATGCAAGCACGTCGGCAAAACGAAACCTCCTTGGAGAGAGATGCCCAGAGTAGTTCCTTTCAATAACATGACATCTCTATACAGTGGAACCTCGGTTTCATGGTCGATTTGGTCGTGAACCGAAGCAATTTCCCCCATAGGATTGTATGTAAACACAATTAATCCGTTCCAGACCATACGAACTGTATGTAATCTATACTAATAAAAGGCAAAGCCCTCACTGACTCACTCACTCACTCACTCACTGACTGACTGACTGACTCACTCATCACTAATTGTCCAACTTCCCGTGTAGGTGGAAGGCTGAAATTTGGCAGGCTCATTCCTTACAGCTTACTTACAAAAGTTAGGCAGGTTTCATTTTGAAATTCTACGCATAATGGTCATAACTGGAACCTCTTTTTTATCCATATACTGTAATGTACTGCAGCTCGCTGGCCGTGGGAGGCGGAGTTGCGTATCGTGTCATCACGCCTCCCACGTAATCACGTGAACTGACTGTGAACGCAGTACGTACAAAACAAGGAAGAGCCCCAAAGAGCGCTGAAGAAAACATTCATTACACAATTGAGAAGGCAGCGAAACAATAAGAAGCGAGCGAGTGACGCATACAAGCATATTCATAAGTGTAGCTACTGCGGAAACAAAGCACGGTGTAAATTGTAAGTTTAAATTAAGTTTATAGAAACGCTTCCGCTGCCGTTTGCAATACCATATTCGCTACATACAAGTTTAATGAGAAGACACGAGGTATAAACGAGACTTTGGGTCACTTTGTAACGGAGTTAAAATTGCTGTAGCGAGAAACTTTTAAGTGCCGGGTCTTAGCTAACATTAAATAAAGCCGTGGACATCACACAAGAGAGCGGCTCACGTGAACTGACTGAACGCAGCACAAGTGATCACTTCGATGAATCAAACCTGTTCAAAAAACACATTACACAATTGATAATGTAGGAAAAGAATATGAAGTGACTGACACATACAGACATTTTCATGAGTGCAGGTACTTCGGAAACAAAGCACCGTGTAAACCTAAAGTGTAAATTAAGTTCATAGACCTACAAAAGGTTGCCATTGATTTGAGGCAAGATTGCTTTTCTCCTGTACAACTATACATTGCATTCTCAACAGTAAGCTTGCACGGCTTGGTCATATTACAACCGGAGTGCTGAACTGACAACGTGGTATACAAAGAGAACTATAACAATCGTAATAAACGGACAATAAAACAGCGGAGAACCCGTGGATTAAATAAAAAGGCTGCTTCCTTGGCGAAGCAAGGAAAAAGGATGACCTTATATGGCGTTCATTTATAAAACAGCGGAGAAGCTGTGTAAAGGCTGTTTCACAAAAAAACAGCGCAGCGCCTTATATGAGCAGGCAGTCAGCTAAAGAAGGGAATCAATAAATAACTATAATCGTAATAAACAAACAAAAAATAGTGGAGAATCCGCGGATTACATAAAGGAAATGGGTACCTGAACAGAACAGTGAGTCTCAAATAGCTACACAATAACTATAACAATCGTAATAAACGAACAATAAAACAATACAGAACCGCTAAGCAAGGAGAAAGGACGGCCTTATATGGCGTTCGTTTATAAAACAGCGGAGATGCTGTGTAAAGGCAGCTTCACAAAAAAAACAGATCCTTAACAAATTGTTATTGGTATATTTTCCCTCAATTTAAAAAGATTTTCTTTTCTTCTTAATAAAAATTTAAAAGCAGTACTTCTCCGCTGCGAAGCGCGGGTATTTTGTTATCATATATATTTTTTTAAGTTTTTAAGTACAAATATAGTTAATTAAACCATAGAATGCACAGCGTAATAGTGAACTAAATGTAAAAACATTGAATAACACTGAGAAAACCTTGAACAACAGAGAAAACTAACACTGCAATAGTTTGCGCTACAGCGCTACCAACCGCTGGCTAAAAACACTTTTTTTGAATGAGTTTTAAGCACAGGGAAATAAATGAACATTTGAAAAAATTCCATAATTTAATGAACCACCAAGAAAAGTAACATTGCAACAATGCACACTACGAACAGATCGCTGTAAACAAAAGTGAAAACAAAATCAAGCCCAGTGCATTCTTTAACTGCCTTCCTACATTATGAGTCCAGCTCTCTCTCTCTCACGCTGCCTGTGTGTGTGTCTCTCTCTCTCTCATGTGTGTGTCGCACTGTCTTGCTCGCTGCACAGGAAATGCACAGGGAGAGACTGAACATGTATAAACCGAAAGAGAAACTGGCTTGTTCATATACCGAGTGTGTGGTCGTGAACCGAGGCAAAAGTTTGGCAAACGTTTTGGCCGTAAACCGATTTGTACATGTACCGAGATGTTCGTGAATTGAGGTTCCACTGTATTTCAGTTTTTTTTCTGACGATTTCAATAGTTTCTAGGACCCCGGGCTTTTCACAGCACGGGCTTACACAGCTAGTCTAATATATAAACGTCTACACGTGGACATGTGTGTGTCTGTAAGGGCTCCACCTCCGAGGATACACAAGCGACGCCAGCACGTCGGCAAAACGAAACCTCAGAAGAAAGAGTCACTCGCTTAGCGGCTAATACAGAAGTGAGGCGAGCACATCGACAAGACGGTATCCCTTTTACTTTCCCTCCCACCGCAAATATACAAGCGATGTCAGCACGTCGGCAAAACAAATCCTCCTAGGAGAGAGACACCCAGAGGAGTTCCTTTCAATTACCTGACATCTCTACATTTCAATTTTTTTTTTTGACAATTTCAATAGTTTCTAGGACCGGCAGGCTTACACAGCTAGTTGTTTAATAAAAGCCTCTGTTTTGAACTCATGACAGTCTGTGTATCAGTTGTTTCCAGGGTTTGGGGCTCTGTGGCGCCCCCTATCTGTCACACCTTTCTGTATGACAGGTGATGGAGTTTTCACCGTTTCTTACTCGGACACATTTACAAGATTTACTGCAAAAGATAAATTTCATCATATATTCAAGGAAATACTTACAGCAATTTCCTTTTAGTCACCTTCAAAATCCCCTCCTTGAGATGCTACAGTGTACACTTGACCAAGTGCTTCTCCCATTCCTGGAAACATCTCCTCTACTCTTCTTTCGTTTGTTACCGTGTCTATAGCCTCCTGTGATTTTTTTTTTTCCTGAATATCTTCCGTGGTAGAGAATCTCCTTCTCTTAAGTCTCAATTTTAATTTTGGAAAACAAACAGAAGTCACAGTGAGTGAAATCTGGGAGAAGGTGTGAAGAAACAATCATATTGTTTTTGGTTGTTTTTGGACTGACTCTGTGCACGTTTCCGGTGGAGTGTATTTTGTAGTAGTAAAATTCATCGCATTTGTAATTTTAACAGGTGGCGCAACACAAACATTTGTAGTAATAAAATTTATTACAAATTATGTTTATTACAAATGTTTGTGATGTGCCATCTGTTGTAATGTCAAATGCAATGCATATCTCTCTGTTATAATGCATTGGGTATGGGATTTATACAGTCTATTGTTTGTGATGCACCACCTGTTGGAATGACAAAAGCAACTCAGTTTGTTACTACAAATGTTTGTGATGTGCCATCTATTGGAATGTCAAATGCAATGCCAACATCTCTGTTATATGGCATTGAGTATGGGATTTATACAAACAGTCTATTATTTGTGATGCACCACCTGTTTGAATGACAAAAGCAACTCAGTTTGTTACTACAAATGTTTGTTAGAATGTCAAATGCAATGCCAATGTCTCTGTTATATGGCATTGGGTATGGGATTTATACAAACAGTCTTAATGTTTGTGATGCACCACCTGTTGGAATGACAAAAGCAACTCAGTTTGTTACTACAAATGTTTGTGATGTGCCATCTGTTGGAATGTCAAATGTAATGCCAACGTCTCTGTTATATGGCATTGGGTATGGGATTTATACAAACAGTCTTAATGTTTGTGATGCACCACCTGTTGGAATGACAAAAGCAACTCAGTTTGTTACTACAAATGTTTGTGATGTGCCATCTGTTGGAATGTCAAATGCAATGCCAACGTCTCTGTTATATGGCATTGGGTATGGGATGTACACAAACAGTCTTAATGTTTGTGATGCACCACCTGTTGGAATGATAGAATAACTCAGTAACTACAAATGTTTGTGATGTGCCATGATTTGAAATGACAGACATAACAACCAGACATACACATGCATGGGCACTTATCCTTTTATTAAAATGAATAGTTTTATTTCAGAATGCACAAAAATTGCAACCATATGAGGCCTCCAAAACTGAGACAAAAAAGAGCAGGCCAGAATCCTAACCAGCCTGCCCAGATAAGATGCACCCCAAGATAGCCTGTGTTATGAACTTGGAGTTACAAAGCACACAAATCTCCAAAAGCTGCAAAAGAACTTCTAATAATGTCCACTGAAGGAAGATATACCACCAAACCAGAGAATTCTCAAAATTCACAAACGCACAGCAAAGCATAAGAACTCAGCCAAACGTTGCATTCCCATTTGAAATGAACCACCAGGAACTGTGGAAAACCCTCTGGATTTATGGGGCGGAGAGCAGTTCCTGGTCGGGATTGACCCCTTTGGGGGACCACCCACAAAACACAATGGAACATAACAAAGGCAGCTTATATCCATAGATGAAATCAAAAATAAACAACATGCACATAATCAACATAAAAGAGCTCAAAATGAACAAAAGAGACATAAAACATAAACCCCTGGCCCAGGGACAAAACAAAACAGGGAGATTCTGCACTCAGTATTTTTATTTGTATATATTATGCTTTGTAATCATTAGAAATTAAACATTTCATTTGGTTGCCACCATTCTCCACCCCGACACACACACGCACACACACACACACAGACCTCCAGTGACACACTGCTGCATTTATCTCGTCTTGTCTCCTATAGCAGGGCAAATCAGGTAAGAGCAGTCATCTTTCTTCATATGGCTGCCGCTGAAAGTTAAATGCATTTCAGAGGGTCTTAAAGGAAATGACAGGTTGGAATTAACACTTGGATTTGAGCGGGTTCAACTGGCATAGCTGCACACAAAATCTTAACATCATTATAGGCTTTGAGATTGCCATCCTTGCTCCAGTACTGATAAAAATAAATCATTTAAAGAGTGGTGGATATCCAGCTATCGATTCCATACTTTCTGAGGAGAGAGAAAAAAAAATGTTCATTTAGGTAGAGAGCCATTACACGTATCATTTGAAAACGAGCAGGCGGCAAGGTCAGAGGCGTGTCGGGAAGCGAGCCATTTTCCATTTGCTGACAGTGGTTAGCTGAGATTTATGATGTCGATTTGTGGAAATAGGCCTGCCCCGGGGATCTCTGAATTGTCTCATTGACAGTCATGTTCAGGTCTCAGAGGCCCTAGCAGGTGTGATACTGGGATTCTGCAGGGGCTGAAACTTTATGGATCTCCACTCAGTACTTAATACTGTGTTATAATACGATCAAGGACTGGAAACTCAATTGCTTATACAGTCACTTCCATGCCTGAGGATGGCTGTCACGATCAGGTGTCACTTCAGCACACATCTGGATGTCACTTTGTAACTTTCTGGCTTTTTTCAGATCACCATCTCACAAATCACTTATAAGAACATCACATTCATATCTTAGGATGGATAGCTTCTATTGTCATCAGTGAAATGGATAACCTTGTGTTCTGTAAAAGAGAGAGGGATGGACCAGAGAGTCTTCATTTTAATTAGAGGAGCCATCTTATGTGTGTGTCTCTCCAATACTTAAGAAGGAATTTAATGGGCAAACTTCACAGGCACCAGCTAGGATAGATAGATAGTGAAAGGCACTATATAAATAAGGATAGATAGATAGATAGATAGATAGATAGATAGATAGATAGATAGATAGATAGATAGATAGATAGATAGTGAAAGGCACTATATAAATAAGAATAGGTAGATAGTGAAAGGCACTATGTAAATATGAATAGATAGATAGATAGATAGATAGATAGATAGATAGATAGATAGATAGATAGATAGATAGATAGATAGATAGATAGTGAAAGGCACTATATAAATAAGAATAGATAGATAGTGAAAGGCACTATATAGATAGATAGATAGAATAGATAGATAGATAGATAGATAGATAGATAGATAGATAGATAGATAGATAGATAGATAGATAGATAGATAGATAGATAGATAGTGAAAGGCACTATATAAATAAGAATAGGTAGATAGTGAAAGGCACTATGTAAATATGAATAGATAGATAGATAGATAGATAGATAGATAGATAGATAGATAGATAGATAGATAGATAGATAGATAGATAGATAGATAGTGAAAGGCACTATATAAATAAGAATAGATAGATAGTGAAAGGCACTATATAAATATGAATAGATAGATAGATAGATAGATAGATAGATAGATAGATAGTGAAAGGCACTATATAAATAAGAATAGATAGATAGTGAAAGGCACTATATAAATATGAATAGATAGATAGATAGATAGATAGATAGATAGATAGATAGATAGATAGATAGATAGATAGATAGATAGATAGATAGACAATTTCATGCAAAATAAAATGATGGATAATGTGCAATAATTCACTTACAAGATTACATCAGTCCAGTACAATTATAACACACACAATTGGTCACTCTCTTGAGTGTGTGTCATCCACCTCCCCCTGATTCTGACTCAATGATACAGATGGGATGGCATATTTTATGCATGACCCAGGAGTGCTTACACCTCAAAAGCACTTCTGGGCCAGGCAGAAGACCCCCAAAATAGGTATGGTATTCCCCTGCAGCTCCCTCTGGAAGCACCTCTAGGGACTACAACTCCCAATATGCCCTGTGGATATGCAAATGGGAGTTCCACCAGAGGGATGCTGCCACCCCGTGTATAGGGGAGAGTACATGGCCCAGGGAAGCAGTCTCTATCTGTCCTTCCATTATGGCTTCCCAACCAGGAAAGGTACGAGCAGCCAATCCAGCAGGGATACCCGTCCATCTTCATCCTTCTGTTATGGCCTCCTGGTCGGATATGGAATTTCTATCTATCTATCTATCTATCTATCTATCTATCTATCTATCTATCTATCTATCTATCTATCTATCTATCTATCTATCTATCTATCTATCATATAGTGCCTTTCATAATCTATCTATCTATCTATCTATCTATCTATCTATCTATCTATCTATCTATCTATCTATCTATCTATGTCTTATATAGTGCCTTTCATATCTATCTATCTATCTATCTATCTATCTATCTATCTATCTATCTATCTATCTATCTATCTATCTATCTATCTATCTATAAGCTCTACTTAACATCTGTCTGTCTATTCATCTGAGAAGTCACTTTCCTTTGAAATTACATTAAACAGTTAAAATAATTAAGCTGTCACATTTTTACGTTGCACCTAACAGGTGCCATTAAGATATTTTTTTCCCTTTTGCTGAGAAGTGATCTTTGTTGATTTCCATTGAAAGCTCCTCATCGTTTCTAATGCTGTCTCCTTTCTTTATTTGACTCTTAACGTTTTAGGTGAACATCTCAGACTTTGACCTGGTAATGGAGTCTGACATCGGTACTTTTACTCCTTTGGGCATTGGGTTTACTGGGAGCAGTGAAGCCCGTAAAATCATGGAGCAAGTCATGAGCCTGCTGGAATCTATCAACGCCACCAATCTTTTTCAGAAAGGCGAGGGGACCGACATTAACTTTTGGATTCAAGCAGGTGTGCCAGGTATGTCTATCAATTAACTTAATCATATATTTTTTAGTGATTTTGAAGACAAATTTCTATATTATAAGTAAAATCATACCGGTAAATGAAAATGTACAGAAAGAGGCAAATTCAAGCAGTGTGCTTGTGTTTCCAGATCAAGTGTTAGCCTGACTTTATCCGAGTATCACAGAACAGAAGGTAGGAGCCAACCCTGGGTGGGATGCCAGTCCATTATAAGCCACACTCACACAGATAGGCTCTTATCCTTTGGATAGTTGTAATTCACTGTGCACAAAAATGGCAGTGGTACAAGGCCTCCAAAACTAAGGCACAAAGCAGGCCAGAATCCTAACCAGCCAGCCCAGATAAGGTGCACCCCAAGACAGCCTGTGTTAAGAACTAGGATATCTAAAGCACAAAAATCTTGGAAAGCTGCAAAAGAACTAACAATGTCCACTGAAGGAGGATATACTGTACCACCAAACCTGGCTAATACAAACAGGCAAGCACAGAAACGCTATAAAAACAATCAGGGGTTTATTTCCATGAGAGAAACTCTGTAATACCCTGAAGTTTCAAAGAGCACAACAGCAACATGGAGTTTCCTAAAACACAAGAAAATCCAAGCAATCAAAGCTCCAAATCACAAATCCAGAGAATTCTCAAAAGTCACAAAAGCACAGCAAAACTGACCTCTACGCCAGTACCACCTCGTTCTTCATATTGTGTAGCAATTAATTTGAAAAAAGCAAAAGTTAGTTACATTCAGAATGAAACAGCACAGAGATATAGAAGTGATACCTAGCACACCAAGATAGATAGATAGACAATTTCATGCAAAATAAAATGATGAATAATGTGCAATAATTCACTTACAAGATTACATCAGTCCAAAAGGCAAGTGAGGTGCAAGAAGACTCTGTCAGGTGTCATTAGGACCAAGCAGTCTGCAAAATTCAGGTTAAACTAAAATATTTATTGGGAATAAATAATCAAAAGGAAGGATAGAAGAATAAAACAGAAGACGCCCTTGTTAAACTATTGGGTCAAGGCACACATAAAGTGACATGCAAGTCTGTGGCTCTGTTATTCTACAGCAAACTGCAAAGCAGTGCTCTATATTATACTACTAGGGAGCTCCGCCCCCTGCTCCGCCCACCCCCGGGTTTGGTTTACCGGATTTACAATTTAAAGAGATTGTTATCTTCATGGGAATTGTTACAGATGCATTATTTTCACTTTTACTTTAAAACTTCAGTACAAACAATATTTGGGATTAACTTTCCTTCAAGATCGCATTGAATTTTGATTCCGTGTTTGGATTTTCATCGTGACAACGCAACGTATAACTGCCCGTGAGTGACTTTCGTTTCTTTCTCTCTAATAAATAAAACGACTTTCTCGAATTTTTGTCCAAGCTCTTTCTTCTTCGCTTTGTCGTTGACTTGTCTATAAAATTATTGTCCTGATAGAATTTCTAAGAGGTGAGAGCGCAGGAAGTGTGTCTGACAAAAGCATTCACACCACTGAGAGGTTGAGAGTACCCTGGTCCTGTTTGTAAGTAGTTGTAAGTAGGGCGTGACTTGAAAGAATCTCATGGCAAAAGTCGCCGTCTCACGGGACTTCATACTGCGCCAACGTTTTTGTAATCTTTTAATTCTCACTGGCAACACGAATTAGACGATCTACGAGTCTCCAACTTAAAGTTTAAATCTGAACAATATACTCAATCTCTTTTCGCTGGTCCATTATTTCACTGAGTAATAATTTCCGTTAGTTTGCGCTAATGCGATCTTTACTATCCTTTTCTTGAGACTTTCGAATTTTAGTACTTTCATTATCTCTAACCTGCTCTGCATGTGTATTGCACCAACGTTTTTCAATTCTTTACGACGTTCTACTTTGTCATCTACTCTTTGTCCTTAATTTCCGGCCCCGGGCGTGGTTAAATCTCTTTCTCGTTAGACGTATAAGTGTCTTTCCGAGAAAATCACGTCTCGTCTCCTGCTCGTGCTCTGCATGTGTATCACGCCAACGTTTTTGAACGTCTTTATGAAGTCTTTTATTTCTGACCCCGATTGGACCTACGAGGTTTTCAATTCCGCTTGGTCCGGGCTGATTATTACTTTCCTTATTTTCAGAATTTGCACATAGATTAGTTTTGTTCTTTTTTGCCTTCTTTTCTCTCCATTGCTTTTGGGTCTCTTTTCGACGCGCTGCTCTTTCTTCTTCGCTTAGTTGTTGACGTGCCATCTAGAACAAATAACATTTTAAAGAGATGAGAGCACATGAAGTGTGTCTGCCAAAAGCATTGCAACAACTGAGAGGTTAGACGTCTGTGAACTTGTTTTAAATTGGTTGTAAGTAGGGCGTGAAATGCAAAAGTCACTGTGTCATGGGACTTGTTTCCAAAGGTTGTATAGTCTAGTCTCGCGGGGCGTTAAAGTGTCTACCCGAGATTTTTTTTATATAATAGAGACATATTATATTATATTATTCATCCATTTTCCAACCCGCTGAATCCGAACACAGGGTCATGGGGGTCTGCTGGAGCCAATCCCAGCCAACATAGGGCACAAGGCAGGAACCAATCCCGGGCAGGGTGCCAACCCACCGCAGGACACACACAAACACACCCACACACCAAGACACACACTAGGGCCAATTTAGAATCGCCCAATCCACCTAACCTGCATGTCTGTGGTAGGAAACTCACGCAGGGAGGACAAGGGAAGCGAACCCAGGTCTCCTAACTGTGAGGCAGCAGCGCTACCACTGTGCCACCGTGCCGCCCCATATTATATTATATTATATTATATTATATTATATTATATTATATTATATTATATTATATTATATTATATTATATTATATACTGACCCAAAAAATTGAAAGACTGTATTTAGTGATCTGAAGATGCAATGGCAGCCATTTATGTGCCAGTACACTCACCACACATTTGTTGTTAGGTGTTGAGAGAGGGGAGAGAGAGATAGTTAGCCAATAAGGAACAGGGAGTGATTAAGAGAGACAGAATGACCAGGCCCATGGTATGCAACTTAACCAGGACATCACTATTTTGACAAATGTCCAGGCATCTTTCATGATCACAGAGAGTCAGGTCCCCGGTTTTACATCTCATTCGAAGGCCAGCGCCATTTTTACAGCACACTGTCCCTGTCACTGCACTGGGGCATTGGGATCCAGACTCAGATCACAGGGTAAGCGCCTCCTGCTGGCTTCCCCATCACCTCTTCAGGCCGATACCCCAGCTTTTCCTAGATGGTCTCCCATCCAGTTACTGACCCGGGCCTGAACATGTGTAGCTTCAGGTGGATGACCCGTTCTGAAGTGCAGGTGGTGTGGCTTCACTGACAACCTCGCCCTCTTCTGCTGTTATTTGTACTCTTTGGCTAATTAACCCACTTGAAGTCCAGTTTTGTAAGTTACATTCGCCGGCATTGGGTTTTATTTTCAAAATTAATCTTCAGGGTGCATATATATCAAAGACCTTTTACAACTCTAAATAAATTCTGACTTCAGCTTTTTGCTCTTTCTGTTGCTCCAGTTGCCTATTCAAATACAGTCATATGAAAAAGTTTGGGAACCTCTCTTAATTCTTTGGATTTTTGTTTCTCATTGGCTGAGCTTTCAAAGTAGCAACTTCCTTTTAATATATGACATGCCTTATGGAGACAGTAGTATTTCAGCAGTGACATTAAGTTTATTGGATTAACAGAAAATATGCAATATGCATCATAACAAGATTAGACAGGTGCATACATTTGGGCACCCCAACAGAGATATGACATCAATACTTAGCTGAACCTTCTTTTGCCTCTAGACGCTGTCCTCCTATAGCCTTTGATGGGTATCTGGATTCTGGATGGAGGTATTTCTGACCATTCTTCCATACAAAATCTCTCCAGTTCAGTTCAATTTGATGGCTGCCGAGCATGGACAGCCTGCTTCAAATCATCCCATAGATTTTTGATGATATTCAAGTCAGGGGACTGTGACGGCCATTCCAGAACATTGTACTTCTCCCTCTGCATGAATGCCTTTGTAGATTTCCAACTGTGTTTTGGGTCGTTGTCTTGTTGGAATATCCAACCCCTGCGTAATTTCAACTTTGTGACTGATGCTTGAACATTATCCTGAAGAATTTGTTGATATTGGGTTGAATTCATCCGACCCTCGACTTTAACAAGGGCCCCAGTCCCTGAACTAGCCACACAGCCCCACAGCATGATGGAACCTCCACCAAATTTGACAGTAGGTAGCAGGTGTTTTTCTTGGAATGCAGTGTTCTTCTTCTGCCATGCAAAGCGCTTTTTGTTATGACCAAATAACTCCATTTTTGTCTCATCTGTCCAAAGCACTTTGCTCCAAAATGAATCTGGCTTGTCTAAATGAGCATTTACATACAACAAGCGACTCTGTTTGTGGCGTGAGTGCAGAAAGGGCTTCTTTCTCATCACCATGCCATACAGATGTTCTTTGTGCAAATTGCGCTGAATTGTAGAATGATGTACAGATACAGCATCTGCAGCAAGATGTTCTAGCAGGTCTTTGGAGGTGATCTTTGGGTTGTCTGTAACCATTCTCACAATCCTCCTCATATGCCGCTCCTGTATTTTTCTTGGCCTGCCAGACCTGCTGGGTTTAACAGCAACTGTGCCTGTGGCCTTCCATTTCCTGATTCCATTCCTTACAGTTGAAACTGACAGTTTAAACCTCTGAGATGGCTTTTTGTAGCCTTCCCCTAAACCAGGAGACTGAACAATCTTTGTTTTCGGATCTTTGGAGAGTTGCTTTGAGGATCCCATGCTGTCACTCTTCAGAGGAGAGTCAAAGGGAAGCACAACTTGCGATTGACCACCTTAAATACCTTTATATCTCATGATGGACACACCTGTCTATGAAGTTCAAGGCTTAACGAGCTCATCCAACCAATTTGGTGTTACAAGTAATCAGCATTGAGCAGTGACAGGCATTCAAATCAGCAAAATGACAAGGGGACCCACATTTGTGCACAGCCAGTTTTTCACATTTGATTTAATTTCATACAACTAAATACTGCTTCACTAAAAATCTTTGTTCAGAAAACACCGCAGTACTCAGATGTTCCTAGGAAATGAAAGACATACCACTGTTATCTTTATTGTTGAAAGGAGAGTCAATTATTATGTAGGCTGAGAGGGGTTCACAAACTATTTCATATGACTGTAAGTATAACAGATTCAGCTGACAGGATTGTCCTCTCTCAAATCCATGCTAGCTTTTACGTTATTTTTGTTTATAAATAATATTCTAAGTCACTCTCATAATGTAAAGTGTATTTTTGTAGGACTGTGTAAATTTATTTTGTATATTTCAGGATCTGAAATATTAAGTCATTAATTAGTAAATAAAGGACTCCCAAATAAACCATCATTACTGTATAAATTAATTGTAACAGCCATTGGGAATGCTTCATTAGTCAGAAACCACTTGCTAGCAAATGAAAAAAATGCTTGCATAAAGTAATTAAGAAGCAAATGAAAAACTGAAAGAGAAACCTCAGCAGTTCCTACTGTCGGGATCAACGCGCAAGAATGATCAGGTGAGGAATGGCGTTTCATGAAACGGGTAGGAGATGTGGAGTTTGTGTCTCTCCGCAGCTTTCCGCGTTCAGTCAGTCGTCACGTCGCGTCGGATGTGTGGCTCGACAGTTAGTTTTGCTGCCTCGGGACATCAGGGACTGTGACTGTGTTAAGTGTAAAGGAAGGGGACCTGGTTTTATTGTTGCAGCATGGCCACAGGTTGTTGTGAAGGGTTTATTAATCCAATAAACTTAATGTCAATACTGCTGTCTCCATAAGGCATGTCGTATATTAAAAGGAAGTTGCTACTTTGAAAGCTCAGCCAATGAGAAACAAAAATCTAAAGAATTAAGGGGGGGTCCCAAACGTTTTCATATGACTGCACAAGACACTTCATTACTGCCATCGCCAGTCATCCATCTACTTCTAGGCACTCTAACCTGTTAAAGTTTTTGGGTTTCAAAGCTACAGTGATGCCACTGTGACTTTTTTTTTATATTGTTTATTAAAGATTTTACAAATATTCAACTCAAGTTGGGGAGCATGCACTGGTACAGTGCATTGCCACACGACGAAACAACTCGGGATCCCGGTTGCTAACTCCCCAGGCAGACATGCGGTCCAGTGCCACCCTCTGGAAATGACCCTCTATCTGCCACAGCCAGGTGTTATGTGGGTGACCCCTTGGCCTGGTCCAACCACTCGAGTCCCCAACAATGAGGATCCTGCATACCAGATCACCCTCTGGGAAACGCGCCACATGGCCGTAGTGCCGTAACTGACGCTCCATCACAATGCGGGTAATGTGCCTCATTCGGGGTTTCATGAGCAACTGCTCATTCGACACAAAATTAAACCAACGGTACCCAAGGATTTTCCAGAGAGACACAATGAAACATTACAAATATTGAGTGGCATTAAACATGAGCAAAGCTGACAACGTTAAATAAATAAGTGGCATTTCACTGTATTATAAAAAGAAATCTTGGGAAGAGAGACGAGGCGTGATGTTCTCGGAGAGACACTTTAAAGTCCTACGAGATAAGAGTTAGCATTAGCGCATACAAACGGAAATGATTACTCGGTGAAATAACGGAACAGCGAAAAAGAGATCGAGTATATTGTTCGGATTTAAATTTTAAGTCCGAGACTTGTAGATCGTCTAATTCATGCCTCCATCAGGGAAAAGTAATGTTTCTTCCCAATGAAGAGGTGTATCTGTGAGAATTAAAAATGAGATTGTTGTGTCCCCGGACCGTCTCGCAGGGACTTTTAACATAAGATTCTTTCTAGTCACACCCTGCTTACTACCATTTTCAAATAAGGTCACGGACATCTAACCCCTCAGTCGTGGCTTTTATCAGACAGACGTCCTGTGCTCTCAGCTCTCATAAATACTTTCTAGATGACATGTCAACGACTAAGCAAAGAAGAAAGAGCAGCGCATGCAGATCACGTGGCACGGCAGCAACAGCAAGCCAGCAGCTGATCGAGCAAAGAGGAGGTAGATAAACAAAACCGTATTTGTTTCCCATTGTATCACCGTTTAAGAGGGGGTTTCGGAGGAGCAACCGTGTCTCCTTGAGGTACGTTCAGCCCCCCCTCTTCACAACAGAAGCGGCAGAGACGCAAAGTGGCTGGCAAGTAGCGCTGGCCGGGGGAGGGTAGGGGGGATTTTGGGTTGGCGAGCAAAGCTATCAAAAAGGTTACTTTATGTGATTTAGAGTATGTGTGAATAGAAAATATAACACCTTATATTACAATTTATGTTCAGTCGGAGTCACTACATTTTTACAGACTCCAACTCCGACTCCAGTAACCCAATCACCGCTTCCAATTCCGACTGCGCAGCCCTGCGGCCCACTTTAAGTTATCGGTGATGGAGATCCGAAAATCTTAGGTCGAGTGGAAACTCTGAATTGTCCTTTTGTGTTTGTGTGTGTGTGTATGTGTGTGTGGGGCGCTGCTCCATCGAGGATTTGCTCCTGCTTTACATCCAGTGCCACCCAGATTGGTTCCAAACCCCCCCCCCCCCCCCCCCCCGCCACCATGAGGTTAAACCAGATAGGTGACACTCCTACATGAAGTAGCGCCATAGTGGCGCAAAGGTCAGTGCCCATTTTTAACCCATTTTTAACGCTATAAGCCTTCTCCTCCATGCTTGAATGCCCTCTATGAGTTTTTTCCCTTCAGAAATCCTATTGTATTCAGCAGACCTTTTCTCCTCTGCCCGTTAATGGGTTTCGTTTTATTTATTTATTTTTTATTTTTTGCAGATTCTCCATAATTGGTTCGTTTCTCTTGCAAATCAACAGAGCGATGTCTACTTAGGCATCATTTTTTTTTTTTTTTTTTTTTAAAAAAGGTGCCGAGTGTGTTTTGATTACTCATCTTTTAGCGCAGTGGCAGCAGCACTAAATGATGCGCACATTCGATTTGGAGGCCTGTCACATTAGGATTAATCATCCTCCTCCTCCTCCTGACGATAAAAGTTGAAAAGTACACATGTCCTTTACTTTGCCAATGAGGGAGTCATTAAAATGTCAGAAGGCAAAGCAAAACTTTGGTGCTTGTAAGAGGGATCGCTGCGCGCATTACACAAAGCGTCAGGCATTTATTAGGCGCTAATGAGCAGCTAAATTACTGAAACTGCGAGGCGGTCATCGAGAGCTTGCGTCCACATCAGACGCAGGCGGCTTGTTTTGCTGAACCCTTGACAGCCTCTCACTGTTGAGTTAACTCACTTTCCAGCACAGATGGGAACGAAGAAAAGAATTTATTTGGTAGATATGAAGCCATGTCATCTAAAGCAAAGAATGATGGGATGTTGAAAAGGGGGTGTGGCTCACCAGGTCATTGTGGCTTTATCTACCTAGCAGAGTGACAGGGTTCAAAGAGTGACATTAATGTGCTGTCACTTTGTCTGCTTGACTTCCTAGTGTCAGAATATTACTCTGTATCTGCAGTATAAAAAGGCACTATATCAAGTGAATATTAAACTACATCCATACTTACACTCACCGGCCACTTTATTAGGTACACCTTGCTAGTACCGGGTTGGACCCCCTTTTGCCTTTTAGGACTGCTCCAGTTCTCCATGGCAGAGATTCAATAAGGTGCTGGAATCATTTCTTCTGGATTTTAGTCCATATTGACATGACAGTGTCACGCAATTGCTGCAGATTTGTCGAATGCACATCCATAACGCAAATTTCCCATTCCACCACAACCCAAAGGCTGCTCTGTTGGATTGAGATCTGGTGACTGTGGAGGCCATTTGGGTCCAGTGAACTCATCGTCATGTTCAAGAGACCAGTTTGAGGTGATCTGAGTTTTGTGACGTGGCACATTATCCCTCAGAAGATGAGCACACTGCGGTCATAAAGGGATGGACATGGTCAGCAACAACACTCAGGTAGGCTGTGGCATTTAAACGATGGTACTAAAGGGCCCAAAGTGGGTCAAGAAAATATCCACCCACACCATTACAGCACCACCACCACCAGCCTGTACCGTTGATTCAAAGCAGGATGGATCCAAGCTTTCATGTTTTTGACACCAAATTCTGACCCTAACATCTGAAAGTCGCAGCACAAATCAAGACTCATCAGACCGGGCAATCTTCTGTTGCCAATTTTGGTGAGCTCATGCAAATTGCAGCCTCAGTTGCCTGTTATTTGCTGACAGGTTATGGTCTCCTGCTGCTGTAGCCCACCTGCTTCAAGGTTTGACGTGTTGTGTGTTCAGAAATACTTGTAACGAGTGGTTGTCTGAGTTACTGTTGCCTTTCTATCAGCTCAACCATTCTCCTCTGACCTCTGGCATCAACAAGGCGTTTTCGTCCAGAGAACTGCCACTCACTGGATATTTTCCTGTAAACCCTAGAGATGGTTGAGCGTGAAAATCCCAGTAGATCAGCAGTTTCTGAAATCCTCAGACCAGCCCGAATGGCACCAACAGCCATGCCACGTTCAAATTCACTTCAATCACCTTTCTTCCTCATTCTGATGCTCGGTTTGAACTTTAGCAGGTCGTCTTGACAATGTCTACAGGCCGAAATGCATTGAGTTGCTGCCATGTGATTGGCTGATTAGATATCTGCGTTAAGAAGCAGTTGAACAGGTGTACCTAATAAAGTGGCCGGTGAATATATATTATCACGTTATTCAATTCAGGGTTTCAAGCAGTTAAAGCTCATCCTGGCAGGACTGGACAAGAGGGAGGAAACAGACCTGGACAGATGTTACTTTGTAGAAATGAGGTGGATGGGGTGGGTGGTGTTTGAGGGGCTGAATGGCCTGTTCTCGTCCAAATATTCCTGATGTTCTCAAGAGCGCACACCCACAGTTGAGGCAATTTAGAGTCACCAATCAGCCTAACCTGCAGATCTATGAGAATGTGAAAGGAAAAGTGAAGAACCCACAGATAGACGGAAAAAACATGTTGGAACAGAATGAGTCTCAACACACTGGAAAGGTCTGGTGCAGCCACCTGTATATTGTCCCTGTCTGCAAAAGGTTAAAGAAAGAACAAGAAGTTGTTGATAGGTTGAGTTCCAGGACTGAATTGATGAGGTTTTGTGACATGGTGTCTTTATTTGCCAGAAACAGGAAGTGATGTCATCTGGCGGGAACTGGAATTGACATTGTTCTGGGCGCCGGAACAAGGAAGTGATGTTAAATCAGGCAGGTTTTCCCGTATTTGGTCTGCAGAGACAACAAAAGTAGACTTAGAGCACTCCGCCATCCCCTGGGCTGGTGGGTAATTACCTCCACTTGGTCCACTCAGCTCCCTCCTAGTCGCACGTGTGTGACAATGTAAACATCCAGGAGTAAAGCAGAAACACAGGGCGCCGAATCTGTGAGGCAACTGTGGTACTTTGGCAATGTCTTATTGACTTTGAATTTTCCTTAATGTTTGAAGTTTGGCAACAGACATTTTGCTTTCTGGGTTTTGAACCCTTTTCTGGGCCTATTGGTCTTTTTAAAAATTCATATCTAGTCACCTTGTACTGGCAGAACATCATTTTTTTTGTCTGACCAGCCCCAAATCTGAGACAAGTAGGTGTCATGACAGCACAACAGACATGCAGGCAGATAAGATAAGGTGTTCTCACAGGTGCTGTCACCGAGTCCAGCAGAGAAAGAATGAGGGAGAGCAGGAAATCACATGCACCGTGGACAGGGAGCCTTCCTGTTTACCCCAGGATTGCGTGGCATTTCTACGGTGTCAAGTGTATACACCTCATCCGAGGGTATTGCCAACATTCCACACTTACGGTACAAGGTGACAGAAAAAGTAGACCTCAGGGAGAGCATGGGGGGCCTCAATAGTATAAGCTCTTGATCCTAGAAATGAATTAATTGGAGGAGGACAGCGCCAACAGGGGGCACTATATGCGTTATTTTTATTGGAAATACTGACAAGCACTTTACAGTTAAATGAAGCTGCACATCTGCTACCGGCCAGGCGTTGGAGCAACCGTGTGCAGCAGATACAATGAATTCCAAATTTGAAATCCGAGCAAAGCTAATTGGCCCGTTCCCTCTTCATATTTAGTCTTGATTTCTGTATTTTTCAGTTGGCTGTGTAATTGAGTGGTTACATTTTTCCTGGCTCAGCTTAATCACTCTGAGATAATTTCCATTTTATTTCACATTTAATAAGTTCATCACTATTCATGGCAGCGCACAGTGTCACGTTGGAAATGATTAGGCGTATCCCACTAATGCATAAATGTCTCTTTAAATTTTTATTTGTACGCTGAACTTGACCTTATAATGTATTCTTGATTTTCTGCCATTTATTCAATCAGGTTTAATACTGGGATCGTAACAGGACTAAATCAGAGGGATTTTTTCCTTTTTTTCAGCCTCCGCCCTCTCATATTTTCCATAAGCAGGCTGAAATTATGCAGGTCACCCAACAAAATGTAAAGTTAAACCCAACGATCACTTAACATGCTGTGCAAATGAAGCATATATAGCCCTGTTTTCTCTTTTAAGACTCAATCAAATGCCTATTCTTGATTATCGATAGGAAGCACCCTTTCCTCTAGATTTAAGAACATTAGAACAATCCAGACAAGAACAGACCAACAAAGCTTGCCACTCCTGTCTACTTAATTCTTCTAAAATAACATCAAGTCGAATTTTGAAAGTTTCTAAAGTTGTTTATACACTACTTGATCTCTTATTCCATGTGTCTGTGGTTCTCTGTGTAAAGAAAAACATCCTAATGTTTGTGTGAAATTTACTCTTAACAAGTTTCCAACTGTGTCCCCGTGTTCTTGATGAACTCATTTTAAAGTCACCGTCTCGATCCACTGGACTAATTCCCTTCATTATTTTAAACACTTCAGTCATGTCTCCTCTTAATCGTCTTTAGCTTAAACTGTAAAGGCTCAGCTCTTTTAAACTTTTCTCATAATTTATCCCCTGTAGCCCTAAGTCGCTCTTCACTTGACCTTTTCTTGTGCTGTTATGTCTTTTTTGTAGCCTGGAGACCAAAACTGCACACAAAACTCCAGATGAGGTCTCACCAGTCCGTTTAGATTGCTCATCTGCCTTTTGTACAAAATAAAACATAGGAAATCCTATCGACCTGTCCAGTCAGGTGTCAGGTCACCCATATAGAAGAGAAGACAAAACAAGTGCAAGACAATGCGCACACCATACAGAACATTTATGTGATGCAGAGGGCCAAATGTGTGCTTTAATGGACAGTTTGCTTATTCGGACTGTGGCACACATTACGGAGAAGATGGACTGAACTTGAACAGAGAGGATTTGGCATCCGTCTACCTCGAAAAGATAACGGTAGCTCCTTGGATAGTCTTGATCAGTCCTGTGTGGACCACCAGGGGCGCACCACCGCCCAAATCCAACACAGACAGGCATGGGACACAAGTTCAAGGCACACGTTTTTATTCTTTTCTTTTTCCCTGGTGGGAAACGCCTTCCCCCGTTTCCCACAAGCACAACACAGTTCAGCACAGTGCAAAACTCTTCTTTCTTTCTCTCCCTCTCTCTCTCTCTCTCTTTCTTTTCTTCCTCCAATTCTTCCAGACAAGCTTCATGTACTCCCACCCAACTCTGGCTCCCAAAGTAATGGCTGCTGGCTCCTTTTATAAGGCACCCAAAGTGCTCCAAGTGCTTGTTGACCCACTTCCAACAGCACTTCCAGGTGTGGTGGAAGAGCTCCCCATAACAGCTCAGCAGCATCTGCAGCACCCCCTGGCGGCACCCACATACCCCAACAGGGCTGTATCGTACTCCAGCTCCCATGGAACCTTGCGGGAGTCTGAAGGTGGCTGCCATATAGCACTCCAGGGGAGGTAAAGCTCTGGGTATGCTTCCTTCCTCGGTCCTTCCAGCCCCGGCTGTACGCCACACCTGATACGGGCACCATCTGTACCCAGTCCTGGAAAGGCAGCCTCTTCTGAACGTGCCTCAGTCAAAGACTGAATGTGTATCGGAGGTCTGAGTTTGCTGTCTTCCGCTTTCTGCATTGTCTTCTGTCCTCCAGCTCTTTTCCTCACCCCTCTTGAATAGCACATCGGCAGACACTCTGGTCATCTGCAAGACGTTCTCATCTCATGGGGGTCAATCCCTGCGAGTGTCAGGTTACATGTGCAGACATCTTTATAGCACATTGTTGGTCGGCCCCTCAGGCCAGCTCACCATACATAACATCTTTGGGTATGCTGCCAAATGCCAAGTGATAACTATGATATTAGTATACCTGAGACCTGATAGCCTGTGCGCAGGGTGAGTATAGTCGAACCCAATCACATCGGTCCTGTTTCTGCAGCACGTGGTGTATAAGGAGTCAGAGTCAGTCATACGCTGTGCCAGCTTAATCAGTCTTGGTGGTGATGTCCTTTTCTGGCCTGTGCTCTGCCCATACCATTCTGTGTGATCCTTCCTGTCAGTACACTCCCAACAGTTCTGCAGTAGACTTCCTGCAGTGCATACCACACTTCTTCAAGCACTGGAGGAAGTGAAAGCCTTGCTATGCTTTTTTGGTTTTCTCACCAACTTAGTTTCTCTGAGAAGTGCCAACCGAGAATTTTGAAGCAATCCACTCTTTCCACTACCAGTGCACACTGATGAATGTCATTTCTTCCCTGGCTGGGGTTCACAGTTGTGTTTTTTGTTTGTATGGTCCAACTCAGCATTTCTCAACTTTTAAGTATTTGCGACCCGAGTTTTCATAACAGTTTTAATCGTGCCCCCTAACGTTTTTTTGAAACCCTAATATAATGTATTCCTATATTTTTTGCTGCCGATACACCGCTACAAGTTTAAAATTTCTCTACGAATAACAAAATTGCGCCACATATGGCAACATTCACGTCCCCTTTTTTTGTTACTTCACAGTTTGAGAACTGTGGTCTAACTTTATGCCGTTTTATTTGTATTTACATTTCTTTTATTTATGTCCGTTTTTCTTTGTGTTTATTTGTAAGTGGTACTGACCTAGGTTATGGCCCTTGTGCTTTGTGGGTGGTTCCCCAGGGGGTGGAGCCACACGCCAATCAATGCTAGGGATGGCCCTCCACCCTATTTAAGGGAGGGCTTTCCATAGTTCCTGGTGGTTCATTTTGAACGTGCTAAGGAGTGGAGAGTGTCTTGAGTTTGCTGTGCTTTGTGATATTGCTTTCTATGTTTGCTGGATTTTTTTGAACCTGAGTTCTGTTTTTTGACTGCGCTTTAGGATTCTGTATTAGGGCTTTGTACGCTGTGATTGCCAATTACTTGGAGCTAAGAACCGAACGAGTGCTTATTCGGACTTTGGCACACATTATGGACAAGATGGACTGAGCTTGGAACGGTGAGGAATCGGCCTCCGTCTGTCTTGAAACATAATGGTAGTGGATGGTCTTGATCCAAGCACAGCCTTTTGATAAAATAAACCTTTTATTTTTATAAAGAGTTATCTGTCCCTTTCTTTGTACCTAGTCGGGATTTGATGGTATTTCCCCCCACCCCAGAGGGTAATTTTTGAAAGTGCTTTTTGGACTTCTGTGCTTTTGGAACTCCCAACTCACAACACTGTGTGGTTCACCCCTCTCCTTCTGAAGTCCACAGCCATTTCTTTAGTGTGGCTTATCTTCAAGGTGAGGTTGTTGATGTGACGCCAGTTAGCCATTAATTGCCATTAGTCATTAATAGACACTATTAATCTCTGGAAGGTAGGCAGTCTCATCGTTGTTTGTGACTGTGGTCACTCAGTCAGTCATTTTCTAACCCATTGATCCAGATGACATACCTATGGAAGCATGGAGGGGTTTAGGAAAGATGGCGGTGGAGTTTCTAGCCAGATTGTTTAATGGAATCTTGGAAAGTGAGAGGATGCCTGAGGAGTGGAGAAGAAGTGTACTGGTGCTGATATTTAAGAATAAGGGGGATGTGCAGAACTGTAGTAACTACCGGGGGGATAAAATTGATGAGCCACAGCATGAAGTTATGGTAAAGAGTAGTGTAAGCTAAGTTCAGAAGTGAGGTGATGATTAGTGAGCAGAAGTATGGTTTCATGTCAAGAAAGAGCACCACAGATGCGTTGTTTGCTCTGAGGATGTTGATGGAGAAGTTTAGAGAAGGTCAGAAGGAGTTGCATTGCGTCTTTGTGGACCTGGAGAAAGCATATGACAGGGTGACTGAGAGGAGCTGTGGTATTGTATGAAGAAGTCAGGAGTGGCAGAGAAGTACGTAAGAGTTGTACAGGATATGTATGAGAGAAGTGTGATAGTGGTGAGGTCTGCGGTAGGAGTGACGGATGCATTCAATGTGGAGGTGGGATTACATCAGGGATCGGCTCTGAGCCCTTTCTTATTTGCAATGGTGATGGACAAGACGGACTGAGTTTGGAACGGTGAGGAATCGGCCTTCGTCTGTCTTGAAACATAATGGTAGTGGATGGACTTGATCCAAGCACAGCCTTTTGATAAAATAAACCTTTTATTTTTATAAAGAGTTTTCCGTCCCTTTCTTTGTACCTAGTCGGGATTTGATGGTATTTCCCCCACCCCAGAGGGTAATTTTTGAAAGTGCTTTTTGGACTTCCAACTCGCAACAGTGCGTGGTTCACCCCTCTCCTCCTGAAGTCCACAGCCATTTCTTTAGTGTGGCTTATCTTCAAGGTGAGGTTGTTGATGTGACGCCAGTTAGCCATTAATTGCTATTAGTCATTAATAGACACTATTAATCTCTGGATGGTAGGCAGTCTCATCGTTGTTTGTGACTGTGGTCACTCAGTTAATCATTTTCTAACCCGACTTGTCCTGAACAGGTCCGTGGGGGTCCTCTGGCACAAGGCCCACAGGTGGCACAGTGGTAGGAACACACACACCAAGCATATATGAGGGCCAATTTAGAATTGCATGTCCCGGGTCCTCCTTGTGTAGAGTTTACATGTTCCCCCCGTGTCTGCCTGGGCTTCCCCCAGGTTCCTCTCACAGTCCAAAGACATGCAGGTTAGGTGTGCCTGAGGTGTCTTCATCAAATTTAGTTATATGATTTGTGACATGTCTGGTAGTGCAGTTATTAGGGAATAGCGAGTACAACGTTGGCCTCAGACAGCAACCTTGTGGAGGAGCTCCAGTGTTCACCATCAGTGGTGATGATGTTTTGTTGCCAGTCCTAACATCTTGAATTCTACTTGTTAAAAAGTCCCATATCAGGTCACAGATGGAGTTGGGCTGGCACAGTTCCTAGAGTTTTGCAGCCACTTTGGCAGGGATGATGGTGCTATTAGCAGAGTCCATACCCTGTAAGTAGCAGCCTAACATGCGTGTTCTGACTATCCAGGTCATGGAGGGTGTGTAATAGGGCATCATCCACAGTTCTTTTTTGACCTAGGTGGGACTTGAACCCTGACTGCTGTCTACTGTACCACCCTCAAAATCAGTGCGGCCCATCCAACCAATTTATGGGAACCCTGCACAATATGTGACATGTGCTTGAGCGTTGAAATAAATTAAGTAGTGAAGATCAGCACCCCAGCAGGGCTGACCATTTGGACTACAACTCCCACCATGCCCTGTTGGTATTCCGTTGGGTGCTCCACCAGGGTGATGCTGCCACCAAGTGTTTTGGGAAAATATTTCACCCCAGGAAGCCAACATCCTTCAACATCCTTCCAAAGTATCAGCAACGAAGCCGGCTGTAATTCCCATCCGTCCATTTTCTTTTATTATGGCATCCCAACTGGGCAAAGAATTACCAAAGTCGGGACACCAGTCTATCAATTATAGTAGTAACAAGCTGTAATAATTAACAATCACGCCTTTAGGGTAGGCTGGCATGTTGGTTCCTACCTTGTACCCGTTGCTCCCGTGATTTGGCATAATGGATGACTGAGTGGATGCCCTTTCACCTTCCTCATTCCACATACTGCAAGTTGCTCAGATTTTATTAGCAGCAGGTTCTTTCCCAGGAGCTGTCTGCCTGTCGGTTTATCTGTTGGTTCTGATTTACAAGCCGCCATGGCGCAGCTTTAACAAAACAAATCCTCTTAAGCTCACAATGGAAGGCGGCAAGTGAGGAGCTCTCAAGAAAGCCAGATGCGGTTTAACCCGTAACTCCATTTTTTTTAGCTTTAAAGAGTCTGATCTAAATACGGATATGTGCTTGCATTCGGAAGGAGGAGAATATGATCTGAGCTCATCAGTAATGTCACCCCTTTGCTCTCCCCAGGTGCCAGCCTGCTCACTGAGAGCAGCAAGTACTTCTGGTTCCACCATTCAGAGGGCGACACCATGAGTGTTCAGGACCCCATACAGATGAACCTGTGCTCCGCCGTGTGGGCGGTCGTCGCCTATGTTGTCGCTGACCTGCAGGAGATGCTGCCCAGGTAGTGCGCACCTCCACCATCGTAATCAGGGAGATAAAGAGCCACGTGTTCTTCATGTCAAATCAGATGATTTTTAATTTTGCTTTTTAAACATGAATGTCGGAGTTTTTGGAGGAAACTACTGTCCATTTTCTGAGTTTGTATACCTCTTAGTAATTCTTCCAACTCTGCAGGTCATTTTTCACTTTTGAATTTTACAATATGTACACTCTTTTGTTATTAGTGTAAAAATAAAGACGTGCATTCTTCTCCATGTCGCCCAAGTGTGTTGTCTTTGAGCAACACAGAGAACAGCAGAGATCTGCTGGAGAATCACAATCCAGTGGCATTTGTGACATAACCTCTCTGGTGGGGACATACCCGAATTTTACTCTATGTGTGCAAACTTCTCTACCGTTAACATGAGCTTACCTAAGTAGCCATGTCTGGTTTTCTTCAGCTAATGACTAGCGAAACATGCCAAGTTTACACAAAGGGCTGTCAAATTACACCAACATTTGGGTTTGAATATTCATTTCAAAGATATGTCAAAATCTGAGTGTATTCTAATGCGGGTCAAAGTTCATTTGTATTTAATATGGCTTTATATGCTTTGCTGTTATTATTTTTGCCTTTTTGCTTGCAGTACTTTGCATGGATCACTTATTAAGGTCAAGGTGACTTTATTGTCATCAGCAACTGTGTACACCAGTGGTCTCAAACTCTGATCCTGGAGGGCTGCAGTGGCTGCAGGTTTTCATTCTATCAGGAATGTGGGTCAAGCTGGCAGACTCGAAAAGACACGTGATGGTATGCTTTCCTGACGCTGATAATTCTGTTTAAAATGTCAGTTCTAAAGTCGTTATAATAATTAAAGGAAAATCAGAAAAAATGCCAGGTATTTCCCGACATGTTTAATGAGAAAGGAAACCAGCTTTTGTTTGCTATGATAAATGTGTAATGGTTTTACAACTGCAAATCATCGATTTCAGGCTCAATAGTGAAATGAAAGAGGATCAGAAGCACAATGATAGTTCTGGGGTGCTGGAGGAGGCTTTAAATCAGAGGTAACCAACCTTTTCACTGTCCCGCTACCCTAGAAAATGTCTGATCCATGTTCACACCCTCTACAAAAGTTATATCACATCTGAAGTTGATGAAGTGAAATTTCCCATTTTTGAGCCTCAAAAGGAGGAACTAAGGATAGCTATGAAGAGGATGAAAAAAGGAAAGGCCGTTGGTCCAGATGACATACCTGTGGAAGCATTGAGGGGTTTAGGAGAGATGGCAGTAGAGTTTCTAGCCAGATTGTTTAATGGAATCTTGGAAAGTAAGAGGATACCTGAGGAGTGGAGAATAAGTGTACTGGTGCCGATATTTAAGAATAAGGGGGATGTGCAGGACTGTAGTAACTACAGGGCGATAAAATTGATGAGCCACAGCATGAAGTTATGGGAAAGAGTAGTGGAAGCTCAGTTCAGAAGTGAGGTGATGATTAGTGAGCAGAAGTATGGTTTCATGCCAAGAAAGAGCACCACAGATGCGTTGTTTGCTCTGAGGATGTTGATGGAGAAGTTTAGAGAAGGTCAGAAGGAGTTGCATTGCGTCTTTGTGGACCTGGAGAAAGCATATGACAGGGTGACTGAGAGGAGCTGTGGTATTGTATGAAGAAGTCAGGAGTGGCAGAGAAGTACGTAAGAGTTGTACAGGATATGTACGAGAGAAGTGTGATAGTGGTGAGGTCGGCGGTAGGAGTGATGGATGCATTCAACGTGGAGGTGGGATTACATCAGGGATCGGCTCTGAGCCCTTTCTTATTTGCAATGGTGATGGACAGGTTGACAGACGAGATTAGACAGGAGTCCCCGTGGACTATGATGTTTGCTGAGGACATTGCGATCTGTAGCGACAGTATGGAGCAGGTTGAGGAGACCCTGGAGAGGGGGAGATATGCTCTAGAGAGGAGAGGAATGAAGGTCAACAGAAACAAGACAGAACACATGTCTGTAAATGAGAGGAAGTGTCAGTGGAATGGTGAGGATGAGGGAGTAGAGTTGGCGAAGGTGGATGAGTTTAAATACTTGGGATCAACAGTACAGAGTAATGGGGATTGTGGAAGAGAAGTGAAAAAGAGAGTGCAGGCAGGGTGGAATGGGTGGAGAAGAGTGTCAGGAGTAATTTGTGACAGACGGGTATCAGCAAGAGTGAAAGGGAAGGTCTACAGGATGGTAGTGAGACCAGCTATGTTATATGGGTTGGAGACGGTGGCACTGACCAGAAAGCAGGAGACAGAGCTGGAGGTAGCAGAGTTAAAGATGCTAAGATTTGCATTGGGTGTGACAAGGATGGATAGGATTAGAAATGAGGACATTTAGAGGGTCAGCTCAAGTTGGACGGTTTGGAGACAAAGTCAGAGAGGAGAGAGTGCATTGGTTTGGACATGTGCAGAGGAGAGATGAGGGGTATATTGAGAGAAGGGTTCTAAGGATAGAGCTGCCAGGGAAGAGGAAAAGAGGAAGGCCTAAGAGAAAGTTTATGGATGTGGTGAGAGAGGACATGCAGGTGATGAGTGTAACAGAACAAGATGACGAGGACAGAAAGATACGGAAGAAGATGATCCGATGTGGCAACCCCTAACGGGAGCAGCCGAAAGAAGAAGAAGAAGAAGAAGAAATGGAAGCACAATGGCAGGTGAACAAATTGAACTCAGAATAATAAGCTTATAACTCAGTGCATAAAACTGAAATATAAATTGAGTAATTTATCTTTATCAATCTCAATAATCTTGTAAATGTGTCCCCCATGAATCTCGGACACCTGATTGACGATCCGGGGATTGGGGTATCCTGCAAAGCATCAAGCGCCACAAGGAAATGACACCTGTTCCGCGATCGAGGGGTTTGGGGGATTAGAGATCCCAGTGTAGCAACGGGTGCCAGTGTGCGCTGCTAAGTGACAAAACACTGTCAATGAGTTTTGTCCCCCCGATAACACCCACACTATAGTTGAAAAACAGATGCGCTGCACAGTTCAGATTGCAGTGCTACCGCCAGGACCGCCAGCAGGAAAGAGGGGATGAGCGCAAGCAGCAGGTATCTGCATCCAATTCAGCCCCTCTTGTCCTGGCCCACCCCAGTAAAAATGTCAATCAGACCTTGATAATCAGTGACATTTCACGATCAGGGCTTGCGCAGAAATCACTACTAGACCTTGGCCTCCTCTGCAGATCATTGCAGCGTCCAAATTCCATTCTGTTAAAAAAAAGTTACCTTTACGAACGCTCCACTCGCAGCAAAGAACTTGTGACAAGACGCATTTCTGTGGTTCATTCACAGGTGACAATGGCATGTGCAATGCTTGATGGTTTTTCTATCATAGAACAGGAGCGCCAACTAAGACATGACCTACAAATCACCGAACACTGCCAGACAACGACTACACCACAATAAAGTCAGACAACGTGCTTCACTCAGTGTGGCTGCACGCCCTGAAATGCCATCTCGCAGCCCCTGGGAGGTGCGGGCACTTCGGGTTTGGAACCCCCTACTTTAGAATGTGTTGTTAGTAAGCCTGTGAACCAATAGGCAAAGCAGGATGGTTAAAAAAAAATCTGTCTGTTTTATAAATGACGATTCAAACTAACCATTAAAAACTGTAAAAACACTGATAATGGAAGTGATGGGTAAAGTACAAAAGTATCACAGCATGGTGTGTCTGGAGTAACATTAAGCCGTAATTAAGTTCAGGAAAAAAGAAAGCCGTTCTTTTACAATCAAGGGTCAGTGCTTGTCTTTGAATAAGATTTTTTTAATAGAGATTCGAATAACATTTGAAAAGTGATGTTCGTTCTGACCACCCTACTGTTAATGTCTCAAAATATCAATCAGACAAACAAATGGACGCCTCCTGCTGGGGCATTGAAACAGCCAGACACGTATCTTTAGGTTCTGTTTAATGCAGGCATGACTGGCTTCAAAATGAAACCAAACTCGTCATCCCCGGTGTTTCGTGGTCAATTCCAGCCTCTGTAAAATAGCAATACAGCCGCACATTTCAACTCTCACAGCACTAATCCCTTAAACACGTCTAGGAACACTCAGCTTTTGTAATCGACTTCATAGTTAAAACTCAGCACTTAATCGAGAGGAGACATGTTGGTCAACACCAGGAAAGGGTTCATTTACCTCTAGATTTAAGATCTTTAGAGTAAACGCGGCCGTTATCTGTTAAACAGGACAGCATGTGATGAGTGTACATGTAAAAAACAGCCCCAAATGGTCGCCTCCTGCTGGTGCATCAAAACAGCCAGACACGTATCTTTAGGTTCCCTTTAATTCAGGCATGACTGGCATCAAAATAAAACCAAATTCGTCAATCCCGGTGTTTCGTGGTCACTTCCAGCCTCTGTAAAATAGCAATTGAGACACGTATTTCAACTATCACAGCACTAATCCCTTAAACACATCTAGGAACACTCAGCTTTTGTAATCGACTTCACAGTTAAAACTCAGCACTTAATCGAGTGGAGACACGTTGGTCAACACCAGGAAAGGGTTCATTTACCTCTAGATTTAAGATTTTTAAAGTAAACGCGGCCATTATCTGTTAAACAGGACAGCATGTGACGAGTGTGCATGTAAAAAATAGCCCTAAATGGTCTCCTCCTTCTGGTGCATCAAAACAGCCAGACATGTATCTTTAGGTTCCCTACGAGTCCCATGATACCCTGCAGGTGTCCAAATTAAGAGCCAACCGGAGAAGCACTGCCACCTTCTGTGTTGTGAGATTAACTGTCCCAGTCCATTCATTACACCCCAACTGCCTCGACTGGAATAGGAATCATTAGCCATCCCATCCTGGCTGCTTCTTCCATTACACTGTCCATCCATTAGGGTGTCCCAGCCAGGTAAGGCAGCACTCTCCAACCCAGACGGGACGCCGGTTCATTTGGATATGCAAGTAAGAATTTCACTGCACTCTGTACATATGACAGAACTATCACGCATTTGAATTACTCTAATTGCGTACTCTTAACATACTTTTCACACTTTAGTTTGTCATGGCTCCTTTCACATTCAGGGACATTTTGTAGGGTTCTCATTGTCACGTGCACAGTACAGCTGGCATAAAATGAATGTTTTCCAGGTCAACTCGTTTGAACTTCCTTAGCTGCTGTTGGCCCATTCATCATTAGACCCACTTCAGGGTCACAGGGTGTCATTTCCAAGTGGGACATTCCAAATTGACATTAGCTGAGAACTTGCCGTTGGAGATTCTTCATGTTTTATTAGCTCTTCTTCTTAAACTTTTCCTCCACCCTGTTAAATGTTGACATCTCAAACAGGCCTGACACTCTTTAGATAAAAGTTGAAATATTTCCTATTAAAAAAGGACCTTTATGATGTTGTTTAATTTTCCAAAGTCATTCCTCCCAACAATTTTGGTTTATTGCTGTCAGACAACATTTGAAATATTTCCTGTAACAAAAGTGCTGGAAACTTTGGAACAATTAACTTTGTTCCTATTACTAAAAATGAGGGTCCTGGGATTTTATTTGCTTGACAGGTCACTGTGAAGTCAGGATAAATGTCAGCACACATTGACGCACTCAGTTGCTTTTCAAATCTTCATGCAGACGCTTGCAGTTGCAGTGCCAGTCCGACTCGCTTGTACAGGCCCACTTTAGGGTCTCCAACCAGCTTTTGGAGGACAGCAGGTGGCCACATAGATGTGGAGAAAGCAGCCAACTCCATGTAAACAGCATCTGGGTCAGGATATGATCCTTGGACTCTTTGAGGCAGTAGTGTTAACCACCCTGCCAATCTAACTGGTGTAATGGACACCAGACATGGGCAAGCGTTCCAGGTCCCTTACCTAGCCGGGAGGCAAATTTAATAGAAGGACAGGGGGAGACCAATCACATGGCAGCCTTCCTGGGCTACGGTGCCTGCATGGATACCTGCAGGGCAGGATGGGAATTGTAGTCCCGTTAGATAGCCCTGCAGTGTTCCATGACTGCCACTAGGGGGAGCTGCAAGGACAGATTGTCCCCACTTTTAAGGAACTTCCACCTGAAGACAACAGTTGCCTGGAGAAGAAAGAAAGAAAGAAAGAAAGAAAGAAGAAGAAAGAAAGAAAGAAAGAAAGAAAGAAAGAAAGAAAGAAAGAAAGAAAGAAAGAAAGAAAGAAAGAAAGAAATTGTGCTATTGCTGATTATGGATTACCTGTAAAGGTATTTGTTAAAATAAATTATTTGAACTGGGACTTATGTTGGAGGGTTTGGGGGCTCAGTGGCACCCCCTACAGGTCACACTGGAACAAGCCAACTGTATATACAGAAGAAGGTAGACGTTGAAAGTGGTGCAAGCAAATCTATCTATTGGAAGAAAATAAGCAGGGACAAAATAAAGTGTCGGGGATCACCCCGGTACCCTGTTTAATACAAAAGGCAAAAGAAATGAAAAGTCTGTCAAAAACAAATAATGGAAAGACGCAAACGAATGTCTCTCAGGTATAAAGAGCATCTGCTAGGGGAGCTTTGTCCTCTTTAGGTGCAGGTTCAAGCCTGACTGCTGATGTCCTGTCTGATTATCTTTTAAATACCTGGAGGGGCAAGATTAGTGGGCTGTCCCAGAGGTGATGTCAGAGATCTTCTCATGCTTCGTCCAATGAGTTAGTGACCTTGCAAACCACTCCCACCGGGCGGGGACTGTTCTTGACGCGTTAGAGCCTTGAAGGCACTGGTGAAGCACTCGTGTGTGTCCGAATGCCCTCTCTCTGTCTGTCTATCTCTTAAATTTGTTTGGTTTTGTTTGCTGTAATTGATCCGTTTTGCAAATTCATTTCATCCCTCAGACCACATCATGCTTGTTAGTTTGCTCGCCAATCACACAAAAATGGCTGAACCAATCTATACTAATAAAAGACAAAGCCCTCACTGACTGACTGACTGACTCACTCACTCACTCACTCACTCACTCACTCACTCACTCACTCACTCACTCACTCATCACTAATTCTCCAACTTCCCGTGTAGGTAGAAGGCTGAAATTTGGCAGGCTCATTCCTTACAGCTTACTTACAAAAGTTAGGCAGGTTTCATTTCGAAATTCTACGCGTAATGGTCATAACTGGAACCTGTTTTTTGTCCATATACTCTAATGGAGGAGGCGGAGTCACATATCGCGTCATCACGCCTCCTACATAATCACGTGAACTGAAAACAAGGAAGAGATTTACAGTACGAGTCAAACGCGGGAACGAAGGTAAATGACGTTAATTGTTGAGTGTCTTTTAATACTGTGTAAGCATACATATTAACACATGTGCAATTAAACGTGTGCATTTACGGGGTGATTTCTCAGGCTTAAAAGCTCGCCTTTTAATAAAAAGGTAAATGCAAACTGTTTTCATTCTGAAGGGCACAAACCACATTAGATTTCAGCCGTTAAACGCACAAAAATGTCGGTATACCAGATAAATAAGCGCAACATATTATCAGTTGTATTGTATGCTTACAATACATATAGAAATGTGTTAATCATTAACTAATAGTATGGGATGGTGTTTTTCGACTCGCGCCTTGATTTAAACGATTCCATGTCTTGGTGGGTTTGTGTAGCTTATTGTCAATATCTTTACACCTGTTTTTAAGACTTATTGACTGAAACGGGCTTTCACAAAAAAACTTAGGGCTTTGCTATAGGATACACCCTTCACAAGTTAAGGAAGTAAAAATAAAGGTATATATTTCTGTTTTATTTAAACCTTTTAAGTTCGTATGCATAGCCCCATTTAGCTGTTTTAGTTTTTTTTTTTCTTTCTTCAGTAATATTTAATCTCCTTAAAGAAAAACAACATATGCATTTTACTTTTTTTGTATCTCTTTAGTAATATTTTAGTGTAAAAGGATAACCAGTATTTAAACCTTTTATGTTACTTTAAAAAGTTATTTTACACAATGTTGAAAAATTAATAAGAAAGCTACATATTTTGGCAGCTGCTGCTTTAATTTTCAATGAAATGAAAAAAGGAGAAACCCTCATTTATAAAGGTTTGCTGCAGATGACTTAACTGAAAATAAATTAATAGTTCCTATGTGTATAATACATATTTATCTATTTGACTTATGCCTTTATTCCAGCAACTTGCAACATCTGAGGTACAATTTGTTACATTACTTTTGTTTTTTGCAGCACAGGCAGGTGAAGTGACTTCCTCAGGGTCACACAGTGGTGTCAGTACCACGATTTGAACTGACAAGTTCCGGGTTTGCTGAAATATTACTGAAGAAAGAAAAAAAAAATGAAAACGGGCAAATGGTGCTATGAATACAAATGTCCATCCATCCATTATCCAACCTGCTATATCCTAAATACAGGAGCCAATCCCTGCCAACACAGGGCACAAGGCAGGAAACAAACCCCGGGCAAGGTGTCAGCCCACCGCAGGGCGCACACACCCACACACACCCACACACCAGGGACAATTTAGAATTGCCAATGCACCTAACCTGCATGTCTTTGGACTGTGGGAGGAAACCGGAGTACCCGGAGGAAACCCAGACAGACACGGGGAGAACATTCAAACTCCACGCAGGGAAGCGAACCCGGGTCTCCTAACTGGCACCTTTCACTGCGCCACCATACCGCCCGCATACAAACTTATAAGGTTTAAATAAAACAGAAATATATACCTTTATTTTTACTTCTTTAACTTGTGGAGGGTGTATCCTGTAGCAAAGCCCTAACTTTTTTCATGAAAGCCCCTTTCAGTCAATAAGCCTTAAAAACAGGTGTAAAGCTAAACTTGCAGCACCGCTATTCAATTACACTTGCCTAACGCCTCTCCTAAGGGGACATACTGTGGGATCTGGGCATCAGTCAAAGCACCAATCACAGGCCCGATTAGAAAGCGGGAAGCTGTGATTTGTCGTCTCCCTCCCATGTAACAATCACAGCCCGTGTTACAACACACTATGTATATATGTATGTATGTATGTATATATGTGTATGTGTGTGTGTATGTATGTGTGTATATGTATTTGTATATATATGTTGATATGTGTGTATATATATATATATATATATATATATATATATATATATATGTGTGGATGTGTATATGTATATATATATATGTGTATATATATATGTATATGTAGATATGTGTATATGTAGATATGTATATGTATATATATGTTTACATAACCTCTTTAACACACTACTTCTCCGCTGCGAAGCACGGGTATTTTGCTAGTTTTTTATAAAACTTTCCATATAGGTTGCCATTGGTCCATCTTAAAATATACGCAACTAGGTGCGTGTGCCCCCCTGACCACCTATGGTATAGTGGCCCAACCCCCCATCAATTGCTTGCTTTGCTCACTTTCAGTCCACAGTGGAATGTTTTTGTTAAAATAACAAATATTTCACCAATGAAGGACCTGGGATGCCAGCTCATGATCTTCTTACTGGGAGACAGCTGCACTGCCACTGCACCACATGCATGGCTTATCGACTGCTAACACACAACTGAACCACCTCTGCTGTTAGCGGAGCAGATGTATATAATGTATTTTTTTGACATATTCACGTGAGAGTATCATTATTGATTTCTCCTAATGAAGATGAGAAAAATTATACTGTATATAGATGAAGAAAAATGAGCGTTGCATGAAAATGTTTGCACAATCTTTTTATATATACTGTGTATACAGGGGGTCCTCGGGGTATGACACACTTCCATTCCTACAACAGTGATGTAACCCGAATTTTGGTGTAAGTCGAAACACACCCTAGCCTAAGTCACTTACCTATCCTAACACATTTGTAAAATCATAATCTAGAACATTAAAACACAACTAAGCCACAGAAAAAGGAAAAGGACATAAATATACTGTACTGTACACTGTACTGTAGTAAGAGAAAAAATGACAAAAAAAATGAGTGTAAAAAAAAATTCCTTACCTTTATTCCTTCTGCTCTCTTTACAATGTCTAATTTCACTTCCATCGTGATGGCTTTCCTCTTCTTCAAAGCACAACCATCTGAAGACTCTGACTTTCTTTTAGGAGCCATGATAAGGGCCAAAAAGTCGCCAAAGAAAGCAACACAAACGGAACACTTGTGCCACGCACAACCAAACTAGTTCAAAATTTCAGGAAACGCAGTTCAAATACACAATCCACGATGACGATGTTGAATTACAGAGCACAGGGTCGAAATACCAGAACGTGAAGAAGCAAAAACAGAAAGCACAGAAATCTCAAGTGACACTCCACTCCCGAGTGCCTTTGAAATGAACCACCAAGAACTATGGGAGTCTAGTGAAGGGCCATACCTGGTGGGGTTGGCAGGTGGTCCCTGGGGAGCCAACCCACAAGGGACAAAACCAGGGCCACATTTATTTAAAAATGAACACAAAGAAAAATGGACATGATAAACAGAAGAAATATTAATACAACTAAATGAGAATAAATTAGAAACAGAACAGTAAACATAACAAGGGGGGTTTATGGAGTTTTAAGTCTCATCATGAAGAGGGAACAAAACCAAAACCAGTAGTTTTATCGAGCTTACATTATTCAACAGTCCATCGAGTTGGTTAATGTGGGATTAAACACACTGGTCTGTACGGCAAATAAATAAATAAATAAACAAATAAAAACAGTGTGTTTTATAGGAGGGCTGAATTCATTTCTGATATTGAAATTCTTTACCTATAAGTCATTTCAGTGAGATATCGGGGTTCAGTGAAAAAATGCCATTTTTATTTTTTTTTTTAAATCATTTAAGTTTGTTTTATGCTATAAGCATTTTTCAAGCTCAAAATATTATGTGAATTATATTTTGAGTTGAAAAATGGCCGCCTTCCTCGTTCTCGATGTTAGTTAAGGTGTGTAAGAAAACGACAAGACAACCAAAAAGATTTTGGGTCCAAACCGGCACGGCGTATACTTGGATCACAATAAACAGCGCAAAGGTCTTTTCAGACAGGAGTTCAGAATGGCATTGACAAAGATGGCGGACCTTCTGGTTTTCAGTCCTCCCAGAGGGAAGAGGCGGGTCCAGGTGGACGGACTCTGGGAAGTGATGTCAGCAATATCCTAGCTGTCAATCATCCGGTCTTCAGAGGGAGTAAGAGAGAAAGGCATTAAAACACAGCGACCAAACCTTGGTGTGGCGGTACAGTTACACTCATCAGAGCCCTTCGGCTGTCCCCTAGGCGCACGTGGGTGACAGGTGGAAATTTCTTTGCTCCCAATTAGTATATTTTTCTCATATTTTTCCTTCAAAATGACTAGAAATGTATACAGTACAATCCCCCTTAACCGGCCACCTCGGGACTGGACCCATGGCCGGTTGCCGTTTTTGGCCGGTTAATCCGACGCACACCTATTTTCATGTAGAAAAATATTTCTAAGGTATGTACTGTAACCTCTTCGATGTTCCTGAAGAAACCATATCCACAAGGCTTCACACGGGTCTTTTTCTCGTACGATGTCTGGACAGTGTGGTGTACGGGTCCACAGCTCAAGTCAAAAAGGCCACTCTTTAAATAAATAATCACGGCACTCACGGCTTAGCGAGTATGTGTGGCCAATCGGTTCCGGGGAATTTGTGATGCAGGCGATCCTAGCTTAAGTGCACAGGTGAGGAGTCGTCCACATCCGTAATTGTTCCCGGGAACTGCTAATTGCCACATCTGATCCACGTCCCCATGATAAATAGAAGCGCAAGGCGGCTAGGGGGAGAACAGGAAAGAACAGGAGGTTAATGGAGAAGGAACCAGATAGAGGAAGGCCGGTGCAGGAGAGTGAGTGAGCGAGAGAGAGCAGATTCGATGGAGCAAAGGCAGGCAGCTGGGAGGTGAACCCCTGCAGATGAGTGTTTGGCTGACACTCGGTGGGGCTGAAGAAAGCGGTCGCTCCAGCTGAGCGATCACGGAGCTGGAGTGATCGGTATTGAAGACGACTGGCTGTCGATAGGCAGTGGCAGTCATGGAGGCTTTGGGCTGGTTTAGCCCCAGTGTGAGCACCCTGGCTGTTGGGGAAAGAACCCAAGTCTCGGTCCGGATGAAGCCTGACGTAGCCAGGGATCGGAGGGCTACCGGACCAGTGTGGGAGGCAGCTGCACCTGCAGGTAGGGCGACTCCCCTGTTGCAAAGCCCGATGGGAGAAGCAGGGGAGTCGCCAGGTAGAAAGAAGAAGGCACCGTGGAAAATTCATAAAGGAATATGTAAACGGAAATCTCTCTGAAAGTAGGAGCCCTCTCACCTTCCAGGAAAGAAGGAAGTGCATACATATAATATAAAGAAGAACTCAGGATTAAAAACAGTTTGTTTTATTTTATTTTATTTTAACAGGCCGGTTAATGCGAAGCCAGTTAAGAGGGATTGTACTGTACTTAGAAGGTTAGGAAGATGCCTTTTTATTACCCGAGAGAGAGAATGTTTAATTTTTTTCTACAGAAACGTGCAAGGTTGATGGACATTGTTGTTTTTCATTTATGCTAATAAATTTCTACTTTTTTTGATGTATTTGAACAAATCTGAATCTTCAAATGTGATAGTTGTCATGATCAGGGCTGAATTTTAGGGCCTTACGCCCTTTTCTCTATTAGGGGCCATTTTGTGTAACCGTCGTTAGAATCGCATTCCTCGTTTCGAGGGTTGTGGTCTCCGGGCTCGTGACCTTTGAGTTCATCAGCACGAGGGGGTAAAAGGTCAGCATGTGCATCAAGCTTTATATGATTTGTGGATAAATCCTTTAAAACTTTTAAACAAACTCTCTCTTTATTATTGATAATGTCTTGCCTGATTTTTGACTGTGATTCTTGCCTGTCATCTGGGTATTCGGTTGCTTTGCTTATATTTTGTTTTGTTTTGTGCCTTTTGCACGGATCGCCTGGTTTGACTCAAAAGTTAGCTATCTGTTTCCTGCTGAGCCAGGACAATAGTTCTGCATTTAGTGAGTGGGGTCATCTATTCTTGCCATTTATCTTGTAGTTTGTACCATTTTATTGATTGCATAGCAGAAATTAAATCCTGGTTTTCTTCAAATCTTCTTAAATTAAATAGTGACAAAACTGAGGTTCTCCTCTTTGGTACAAAATCAACGTTATCCCAAACTGATGATTTTTCATTTGTCATTGATAATTCCTCTGTTGCCCCTTCCCCACAGGTTAAGAGTCTGGGTGTCATCCTTGATAGTACTCTTATCTTGTCAGTCCCACATCTCCCAGTCCGCATATTTCCACCTGCGTAACATGAATCGTATTCGCCCCGCACCACTGCTGTCCTTCTTCATAGCCTTGTCACTTCTCGCCTGGATTATTGCAATTCCTTTTTCTTTGGTCTTTCTCGCAAATCTCTTTATAAGCTTCAACTGGTCCAGAGCTCATTACTAGAACCCCCTCTGTTCACCATATCACTCCCATCTTGCAGCAGCTTCATTGGCTTCCAGTTAAGTTCCGCATTGAATTCAAAATTCTTTGTTAACTTTTAACACTACCCACAACCTTGCCCCTCCATATCTGTCCGACCTCCTCCATGCTGTCATTCCCTCCCGCACCCTTAGATCCTCTTCCTCCATCCACTTGACTGTCCCTGTTGTGATGTAAGATTTTGCATATAACTTGATAAATATTTTGTATGTCTTTATTTGTAATTTAGGCAAAGCAATGTAATTTAATGTTACATTAGAGAGTGTTTAACTCCCCCCTTTAGGAATGGGTCTCTTGAATCTTACGACAGAGTTGGGGGAGGATGTGCCTTAAACCAGTTTGGTGAGTGTTTCTCTGCTAAAGTCTTTCAACCCCCGCAAGATAGCCATAAAGACATATGGTCTTGGGGGGGTGGCAGGTTTCAAGATGTTGTATTCCCCCATTGGTCTGAGGTATGGCTGTTTGGAATTGGCTTGGATCAGAAGCTTTTAAGTACCATGACGTCCTATTGGCTGTAGGGGTTGGACAGAGAATCTATAAATCTGCTTGTTCAACCACATTATCTCTCTCTCTTACTAACCAACATATGATGAAGAAGTATCTCTCTTACCAAACTGATAGATAGATAGATAGATAGATAGATAGATAGATAGATAGATAGATAGATAGATAGATAGATAGATAGATAGATAGATAGATAGATAGATAGATAGATAGATAGATAGATAGATAGATAGATAGATAGTGTGATGGGTGGCCGGCTAAATATTCCGGCCCACACCTCCAGGCCACCAGGTGGAGTCCTCCCAACAGCATGGAGGTTCCCCGAATTCCAGCAGGGCCTTATGGACCTTGTAGTTTCTGTGCGCAGCCCTGCTGGATACCATGGGGGCCACTGGGAGCCGCTGTAGGGAGGCTCTCAGACTGCCATGTGCCCTATAACCTGGAAGTACGTCCTGGTCACATGAACAGGAGAAACGACGTGCTTCCAGGTTGAAGAAAAGGACTTTTACTCTGACCCGGAAGTAATGAGGACTTGTGGATTGTTGGACAGGAACCACTTCCGGGTCAGGGGGTATAAAAGGACTGTGGGAAAGCCCAGACACTGAGCTGAGCTGGGAGGAAGGGTGGCGAAGTGTCTGGGAGAGGAGGATTGGTATTTGTAGAGAGTATTGATTATTGTATGTGTAGTGTGGAGTGGAGGGTGCTTTGTGCACATAATTATTATAAAATAAATAAGTCTTGGACTTTTACCTGGTGTTTGGCGTGGTACCTGAGGGTTCAAGAGGTCGATAACAGCCTCTACTGCTACGATAGATAGATAGATAGATAGATAGATAGATAGATAGATAGATAGATAGATAGATAGATAGATAGATAGATAGATAGATAGATAGATAGATAGATAGATAGATAGATAGATAGATAGATAGATAGATAGATAGATAGACAGACACATACTGCAGCAGCAGCATACTGATGATAAACAATATTAAATTAAAGAGTAATAAAAATGCAGGTATAACAGACAATAACTTTGAATAATGTTAACGTTTACCCCAAAGGGTGGAATTGAAAAGTCACATTGTTTGGGGGAGGAACGATCTCCTCAGTCTGTCAGTGGAAGTGATGAAGACCATCACACCTCTGATGATGAAGACAACACAATGAAGAGCACAACTTGGCAACCATATTGAGATAGGCAATGCAGCGTGTTCTGAAGAAAGCTGAATGATGCTTTAACTAGAGACATTTTTAAGTAACTAACAAGTCTGTGTGCCGCCTGAAACTACACATCACCATTTAATCAGGTTGTATGGTTGCTAATATTCAAATGTACTTTGCATATTGTTATTATTTATGATTATTATTAATAATACATTATTTTATGTGTAACTTAACTCCTGCTTGTCTTTTTACTACACCTAATTGCCTGAGGTTATAGATATAGAAGGGAAGTTGGGGAGAAGCTATATAATATAATACCTTATAAACAGTGGTAAGTCTGTGAGATTAGGCATTTTGACAAAGGCTACTTATTAATAATACAAAAGGAGAAAGTAGAGCAACATATTACTCTACCAAGACACAACAGTCCCCTTCATCCATCTTACCACCATGGGCAGCAGAGCTCTGGAACTCACTACCATCTGAACTTAGACATATTGATTCTTTCTCACTTTTCAGACCTAAACTTAAAACTCATTTGTTTAAGACTGCTTTTTCTCTTTGACTACAATTGCCCTGTCTGATTTAAAATTTTGTATTTTTTACTTTTGTTTATCATGTGTGTTTTATCTATTGTTCGATGTCCTTGAGTGTTTAGAAAGGCGCCTATGCATAAATAAGATGTATTATTATTACTATTATTATTATTATTGCTATTATTATTATTATCATTTCTGTGTTGGCCATCGAGGTCTGTGAAGAGGATGACTTGTGTTCTGTTTTGTGTGTTGTATTTACCTTATTGTTGACCCCCATTGCACATCCAAACCTACCTGGAAAGGGTAGACTGTTATGAAAAAAAATATTGATGTATCATTTTATTTAAATACAGTTTGCCCTCGATATACGACCGGACTGACATGCGAACAACTTGGTTTAGGACCAAAATGTTTGTTTTGAATTACGACCAACGTCGTGAGTTATGACCCAAATGTGGTCACGTGTATCCGCTTGTGCAATTGTAAACAAACAATACAGCAGGGTGGAGAATTCAGTTTGAGTTATAATAAATAGTTGAAAAGAAATTGTGGTTTCATGTCGAGGTTGAAGGAATCTTATGGCCTGTGGATAGAAGCTCCTCCTGAGCATCTCTGTTCTGGCCATTATACAGTCGACTCTCGATATACGACCGGCCTGACATGCGAACAACTTGGTTTACCACCAAAATTTTTGTTTTGAATCACAGCCAATATCTTGAGTTACGACCCGAATGCGGTCACGTGTATCTGCTTGTATGATTGTAAACAGACAGACAAGAGCGTTCGTAAACATCAGTCGGAGCCCAGATACGTGTGTTTGTGGACGTAATTTTGGTCAGTGCAGTGCAGTGATTTATATAATTTATTTCGATAATTACTATCAAAATGGCCCCAAAAAAGCTAGAAAAGAAGCTAAGGAAGGAAGAGAAGGTAATGAAGGTAATGAAAGTGATCACAATCGAAACGAAGAAGGGAATTGTGCGGAAATATGAGAGTGGCGTTCATGTGACCGATCTCGCTAATATGTACAGCATGTCGAAAATCCACCATCTTGACAATTTTACAAAGAAAAGATTTGTATAAGGAAGCTAGTGTTGCTAAAGGTGTTACTCAAATTAGTAAGTCACGATCAACAGTGTTAGATGAGGTAGAAAAGTTATTATCAGTGTGGATAAACGAAAGGCAGACGGCAGGTGATAGCTTATCTGAGTCTATTGGTGAAAAAGCTAGGGCTATAAATGCAGATCTGTTAAAGGATAAGCCATCAACAAGTGATAGTGCTGTGGGAGGTTAGGAACGCATTATGGGTATTTCAATTATTTCTTATGGGAAAAATAGTCTTGACTTACAACCAACTTGAGTTACAACCAGCCCTCGCGAACGAATTGAGTTCATAAGTCAAGGGTTCACTGTAATAGAATTAGAAGTGTAAGCTAGCAAACTCCTGTTGATTCCAAACCATCTTCATTGGCGCTTCTTTTCATACTGGATACTTTCGAGGCCTAAGTTTGTTGCTGTCACCTTGCATTTAGCTCATTACAGAAGGTGCTGCTTACCAGATTTGAAAATTTTGCATTTAAGAGCAAACATTGAAAACATCCCACAAGTGACACCCTCCTCGTCCAGTGCACTTAATCTGATTGTCCTGTCAACATTGGGTGTCGGTGGGCTGGCGCCCTGCCCAAGGTTTGTTCCTGCCTTGCACCCTGTGCTAGCTGGGATTGGCTCCAGCAGACCCCCGTGACCCTGTCGTTAGTATATAGCGGGTTGGAAAATGACTGACTGACATTGGGTGTAATGCAAACGGCATGCCCGTCCATCGCAGGTCCTACTGACATTTGCACCCACAGGGGAAACTGGAGATCATGGAGGACAATCCACACGGATACTGGGGAGAACAGAGATGTGAATCTTTTTCAGCATTTTGAAATGCTGAATCATTGCCAGACAACCAAACAGAGACCATCACTTTGTTTTTAGCAACACTGATTAGAATGACAAAGTATTAAGCGCACAGGTATTTGGCTCTTTGAAGCTAATTGTGATATTCAGCTTGAATGAACACACGGCTAATTACCAATTACCGACTCTCCATAGTCAGCACTTCTGCTGACTGTTCTTGTAGGTGCCACACAAATAACGAGGGAGCGAGACTGGCTTGAGGGAATAAGTCCCGCACGAGATCCTTATAATCTCAGGAATTTATTTGGATTTAACAAAAGAAAAAACATGAAAAAGGTTGTCCTGAAAATGCAGCCCAGAGCAAACAAGTCCCAAATGTTAACTTGGTAAACTAGAAAATCCATACTCACAATTACATGAACACTTCAAAAGACAATGAACCACTGCCCAGTATTCCAATATATAGGCTGAGGGCGGTCCTTCAGTTGTGACATCAAGGTGGCCCCGCCTCTTGGGGTGGTTCCAGCCACAAAATACAAGGAACACAGGAGAATACATGCTACATAGATAGTAATTAATGCATAAACACAATTAGCAAAACTTACATAATTAACAAAAAGACATAAAAAATAATACATTAGAAGTAATGAAAAACATTAAAATAATAGCATACCCTAGTGTGATCAGTCGTTCCATCTGCAGAATTCATTGTCAAAATGACCTTTTACCGTGTTCACATAATTTATTATCATCGTGTGGGTAGAGTGGTCTGAAGGCTCCCACCTTTGTGTTCCTGTCCTATTTTGTACCTGCTCACTGTGGCCTTAAGTCGAGGCTGAGGGGCGTTTGTACCCATGTACGCGTACTTTACATTCCATATTAAAGAAAGAGAGAGGTTAGGAGCACACGCTGATACAGCGCATTGCCGCAACCACCACACGACAAGCCAACTCAGGATCCAGATTAAGATCCGAGTGCAGCCATCCAGCGAGTGACACCTCAGCACCACACAAGTTAAGATGGAGTGGAACATTGTGAGGTTTTTTGTGGTGGCTGGAGTGCCAATTCTGCCACCAACCTGTCAAGTTTTCCCTGCAGGTTGGAAGGCCTACATGCACATTAACGTTATACCCAGGATGGAGCAATTGCAGGTTAAGGGCCTTTCTCAAGGGCCCAACAGAGCAGAGTTCCTTCTGGCCTTTACGGGATTCGAACCAGCAACCTTCCAATTGCCAGTGCAGATCCCTAGCTTCAGAGCCACCACTCCACCCAGTTCAGAAAAATCTGTAACAGCGTTCATTACTTGTGCATGCAGTGCCATTGTCGATCCATCATTAGGAAGCTCTCATATGAAACCAAAAATGTCAAGGAGACAATCTTTACTTTATGGGAAATTTACACAAGTCCACTTGAAGTGGGTCTGTCCTTGGCACTGCATGTGGCTGTCACTGCGATACTGGATTTTCACCAATCACTTCCCATTCACATACTTTTGCTCTGAGCCCGAGGGATCTTGAATAACAGACATGCATCTGAATAGCAGCAGCCGCAGCGAGTAAAATCACAGACTGAGGAGACTGAGGGTTAGCTAAACAGCCTTAGCAATAAGTCAAATAAAATTAGACATGGGCATTTGAAAATACCTCGAGGCGGGCATGGTGTTCTTTAACAACGTCGGAAGCTGCTCATTTGTTCAGTTTTAAGGGAAGCTGAACTCAGTGAAGGAAATTTTTTCTTGATTAATTTTGGAATATTACACATAGACAGAATATTAAAGGTACACTTTATTCTATACTGTACATATACTGTAAATACATATACTGTATGTAGAAAAAATTTAACAAAAGCTGGAACTCATTGCAGGAAGGCATTTAAAGCAACATCAGTACTGGAGGTCGTTTGAGAAAGGCTGGTAGAGCAAAAGTCAGGGCCTTGTGGTGGTACAGTGATAGACAAGCAGCATCTCATTAGATAGACAAGGCCTCAAGACCTGTTAGATAAACTCAGAGGCTGGAAGGTTTGGCTCTGTTAGTTTTTTTTGTCTTTAAGCTCTTCTTTTTGTGTATTTTTGGTAACCTTTTGCTTCCGGTGTTATCTTCTGAGTGTTGAGAGCTTCCTCCTGTCATTACAGCGTACCACAGTGGTCTGGTTGGCCTGCTCACTTTCACCCCAACAGCCTCACTGACTTTGAGCAGATGTCCGTGGTGGTGCATCTGCATAAAAGCAAGCAGCCGTCTTGATAATCATCTTTTTGAATATCTCCATCTATTGTTATTCATTCTTCAGCCCTCGTTGTGCCTGACTGCCTTCACCACACTAAGCCAAGTCCTCCTCCTCCTCTTCTTCTTCCTTCCTTCTTCAGAAGTAGTTGTCTGTCAAAGGCTCATCTTCCGTGTGTCAGCACAGCACAGGTCACATCCTCCAGAGAGTTTAAAACCGTGCCAAGACTCATATGGCAAACATGTGAGCGAAGAATTTGTGGGGAACGAGAAACGCAATTTAAACATTTCTTGTCGAAAATTGAAAGCATCAGGTCTGGCACAAACCCAAACCAATTTGTGACCCTGAAGCACAAAACCTTCTATTGGGCGCTGTGGTCACAGAATCTCCCCATTGTCTTCAGCAAGCACTGGAAAAGCTGCGCGTGAGCGAAGGACAAAAGAATATTAGATTATGACAGCGTCACACCACTAGACGAGGGCTAAAAGCAGCAGGCCATGATGGAAATGGATTAACGAAAACAAATGTGCCTTGAATTTGGCAGAAAACCCGAGGGACAAGGACGGAAAGCTGCTGTCAGCGAGGCAGAAGCTGAGTAAATATGTGAAGAAGATGTGGAGGGAATCGGTAACCGCCCATAAAACAGAGTAGCAAGTTTTGATTGGGCAGAAAAACAGAGGGTGGGGTTTGTGGGATGGCCTGAAGTGATCAAGTCTTTGGACTCTTTGTCCATGAAAGAGTTGAGACTGAAATTTCAAACTTTGATTAAACATTTTTCATTTTCAAATATATTTATATACATACAGTGTATATTCCAGTAAGAGGATGCTAAAGTGCGTACACCTGACGAGCCCCAATAAGCATGTTGTGTACTCTTTGTATTATGTGGCAGATACTGTATCATATATCTATGATCTGCTTCTCAGAACTGTGAGGACATGGCGAATGTTTGCTGACTGGCCGACCAACAACAAGCATTACCTGGTAGGTAACCACCTAATAATCAGATTGCGATTCAGACTTAAAAAAGAATACATTTTGTGATACTGTAGATGGCCGGGAACTTTGCCTGGCTGGGACGCCCTTTTGAGGAGAGGACAAGGGGAGTGGACATATTGCCAGCAGTACCTCCCCCGGGACACGAGGGGGCAGTCCCCCTGGGGCATGTCGAGGCCACGCGACAGGAGCTTAGATGTTCCACCTTGCGCGGGCCCTTGGCCGGCCACCACCAGGGAGCGCCTGGACAGTTCCGGAGCCGTGTAGTGAACAAAAGGGTGTAGTGGGGTTACATTCAAGTTCTCTCCCCATATTAACCCAGCATAATCATGTATAATGCTCCCTAATAATAATAATCTATCCATCCATCCTTTATCCACCACTTATGCAAAGTCGGGTCGCAGGGCAGCAGCCTAAGCAGGGAAGCCCAGACCTCCCTCTCCCCGGCCAGCTCCTCTGGGAGGACCCCAAGGTGTTCCCAGGCCAGCCGGGAGATATAATCCCTCCAGCATGTCCTGGGTCTGCCCCGTGGCCTTCTCCAAGTGGGACATGCCCAGATCACCCCCCCCCCAGGGAGGCGTCCAGGGGGCATCCTGACCAGATGCCCGAACCACCTCAACTGACTCCTCTCAATGCGGAGGAGCAGCGACTCTACTACAAGTCTCTCCCGGATAACTGAACTCCTCACCCTATCTCCCTTCTTAGATCGAGGCCTTGCCGTGGCAGAATGGCTTGGGTGGTCTAGTGATCCTCGGAGCTATGTTGTCGGGAGCTACCTGCTCCTGGTAGGGCTTCCCAAGGCAAACAGGTCTGAGGTGATGATCCAGACTAACTCGATCCTGAGACCCCATATTACTTTAAACCAAGGATCGGCGTTTCCTTTGCCCGGGAAAGGGTACCCAGGGCCCCACCCTGGAGCCAGGCCTGGGGGAGGAGCTTGTTGGCGAGCGCCTGGTGGCTGGACCTTCGACCACGGGGCCCAGCCGGGCTCAGCCCGAAGGAGAAACGTGGTTCTGCTCTCTTGTGGGTCCACCACCTGCAAGAGAGGTCATGGGGGTCGGGTGCAATGCGATATGGGTGGTGGTCGAAGGCGGGAACTTTGGCGTTCCGAACCTCGGTTGCCGAAACTGGCTCTTGGGACATGGAATAATAATAATAATAATAATAATACATTTTATTTAAATAACACCTTTCCCATACTCAAGGCTCTTTTCCTATGCTCACGTGCCTGACACGGTGCAGAGATTAGCACTGCTACCTCTTGAACCTCTGTCCATTCGTTCAAATCTCACACCCCATTATGCAGTTTGCACATTCTCCTTTTGTCTCCTTTTGATCCTTCTCTCAAATTCCAAGGACAAGCTTGTCAGGCTGATTGAAAATCCTAATTTTGCTGTGAGTGAGTGTGTGTGTGTGTGTGTGTGTGTGCGTGAAGTGCTAATAGGCTAGGCCCCAGCCCCTCACTACTGTAAATTGGATTAAGTGGGTTTGTGGATACTGTATATATGTATTGTGAGATATGGCTGGCCATTCATCCCGGCCAATACCCCCAGGCCGCCAGATAGAGCCCTGCCTGTAGCGTGGAAGTGCCCCGAATGCCAGCAGGGAATCATGGACAATGGAGTGTTTCTTCACATCCCTGCTGGATACCATGGGGGCCGCCAGAGGCCGCTGCAGGGAGGATTAAGGATTATTTTCCCTACACCCCGGAAGTACGTCCCAGTCACATGGACAGAAGAAATGACGTACTTCAGGGATGAAAAAGAAGAGTTTTGATCTGACCCGGAAGTGCTAGGAAGTCACATGGACTGAGGGTTCAGAAGCACTGCCGGGTCATGAACTATAAAAGGATTGTGGGAGATCCCAGCAGTGAGCTGAGTTGGGAGGCAGGGTGACTAAGCTGCTGGGAGGTGTGGAGGATTGTGATTTGTTTATTGTATTTGTAATTATTGATTTATTGAAGAGTATAGTGGAGTGGTGGTGCTTTGTGCACATTATTGTTCAAATAAATAATATTGGACTTTTATCTGGAGTCTGGCGTGTTGGCTGAGGGTTCAAAGGGTCGAGAGGGACCTCAAACTGTCACAGTATCATTATTAAAGATAATGCACTATGGGTTGGAAACATTGCACATTCTGTTGATGGTTGAAAACCTTCCATTATACAGATTTATAAACTGAAATTCTGTGTTGGCAATTTAGGAACAATAGATTCAAGTATTAGAATATCCATCCGTTTCTCATTACCTGGAGAACGAAAAAAGTGCAGTAGTTAGTGCAGTGGCCTCGCTGATCCAGCTCGCTAAATTCAAATCATACACCAGACGGTTATCCGTGTGCATTCTGCTCATTGTCTCCATGTTGTGTTTCCTTTACGCATGCTGCAGTTGTGCATGTTAGGTTAATCTGGGACTCTAAACCGAATGATTTCTGCTGAGGAGTTCAGCCAAGACGACACCCTCCTTGTCCTCGTTAGCTGTGGGACTCGACCTCTGGGCCTTCAGATTAAAGAATAACCCGTTGAGCCGGTGGAGCTAAAGGAGAGCTCACTTTGGGGCTTCTAACTGCCAGGATGTCTCTTTCTCATGATCGGACTCCCGGCCTTAACTTCTCTGTATAGTTACGGAGTCTTGTTTTGCCAGTTTTGGAGACCAACAATTTGAATGATCACATTTATTTTTGTTTTAGTGTGTTTTTGCCTATGTTAAAAATGATTTTCGTTCTCCCACTACGTTATTTTGTTCCTGTATGTAAAGCTGGAAAAAATATGTAATTGCTAGAGTTTGCTATGTGGGGCGACTAGAAGCATGTGACATGTGATGCCATCACTGCACAGTATAAGGGTCAGCATTGTGCACTTCACAGTTGTCCGAGTGTATGCATACAGAAGCAGCAAGAGGAGGAGTATAGGAACCGAATCAAGGACTTTGTTAAATGGTGCGACTCAAACTACCTACACCTGAACACCAGCAAAACCAAGGAGCTGGTGGTGGATTTTAGGAGGCCCAGACCCCTCATGGACCCCATGATCATCAAAGGTGACTGTGTGTATAGGGTACAGACCTATAAATACCTGGGAGTGCAGCTGGATGATAAATTAGACTGGACTGCCAATACTGATGCTCTGTACAAGAGAGGACAGAGCCGGCTATACTTCCTTAGAAAGCTGGTGTCCTTCAACATCTGCAATAAGATGCTGCAGATGTTCTTTCAGACGATTGTGGCGAGCGCCCTCTTCTATGCAGTGGTGTGCTGGGGAGGCAGCATTAAGAAGAGGGACGCCTCACGCCTGGACAAACTGGTGAGGAAGGCAGGCTCTATTGTTGGCATGGAGTTGGACAGTTTGACACCTATAGCAGAGCGACGGGCGCTGAGCAGGCTCCTGTCAATTATGGAGAATCCACTGCATCCACTGAACAGGATCATCTCCAGACAGAGGAGCAGCTTCAGCGACAGACTGCTGTCACCGTCCTGCTCCACTGACAGACTGAGGAGATCGTTCCTCCACTACACTATATGACTCTTCAATTCCACCCTGGGGGTAAACGTTAACATTATATAAAGTTATTGTCTGTCTGTATACCTGCATTGTTATCACTCTTTAATTTAATATTGTTTTTATCAGTATGCTGCTGCTGGAGTATGGGAATTTCCCCTTGGGATTAATAAAGTATCTATCTATCTATCTATCTATCTATCTATCTATCTATCTATCTATCTATCTATCTATCTATCTATCTATCTATCTATCTATATATAGCACCTTTCACATCTATCTATCTATCTATCTATCTATCTATCTATCTATCTATCTATCTATCTCTATCATATAGCGCCTTTCACATCTATCTATCTATCATATAGTGCCTTTCACATCTATCTATCTATCTATCTATCATATAGTGCCTTTCACATCTATCTATCTACAACCTAAAAAGCCTAGCACTATTTTCATTGAATCAAATATCAATTTGTGCTTACAAATTTTTTTCTGTTGCTTTGAGCCTGATCTTCGACTTTTCATTTTTGAGTTGGTTTGCATGTAGATTCCTGTGTTTTGACTCTCTTGCTTCATACGCAGCAATAGTTATTTGTAAGTAGGTTTATAAGAACATTATTGTCACGCATACAGAGTACAGTGAAGTCATTTCTTACATGTGCTCATCACTGTGCAACACGTTGCTACTCTCCTACAGTTTTCTATTATTTTTAATTGGTGGCAGCAGTGGGATTGGCACCCATCAGTCCATTCTGCCTGCTGTAAAGTGAAATGCATTTGTCTGTTCTGTTCACTTTTAATAATAAAGAAGAGTCATAATCCCCTGAGTCCATATGTTTTTGAAATGCTTGAAGTGATTTCTTCAGGGTGCAGGTAAAAACATCAACTGCCAGCGAATTTCTCTCCCACACACAAACTCCTGGTATTTCTTCTGTTTTTTATGGATAACTTTGGCTTCTGTAGATATATTTTTTTCTTTTTTCAGATCTTTTTTGTTTGTTTGCTCTGTGTTCTTCCAAAGATGAAGTATTACAGGCTGGAAAACACACTCGCCTCGCACTCCTTTTAGTGTTTTTAGATCTTTTGTTCTTTCTTTGACGTCATGTGATTTCTGGAACTGGCCATATGTTGGGGGATAAATATGAAAAGCAGCTGTCCTTAAGTAGGTTGCTGTTTTAGCTTAAATTAAAGTGCCTGCCAAAAGTCACATATTACAGTTATGGTAATCAAGAGCTTTGTTCCCTCTTTTATCGGAGTTCTGCTTTTTCTTCTGAAGTTAAAATCTTAAAGCCTAAGTTTAATAATGGCCTTTTATTTGTCCAGGACAATGTCCACTAAAAGTCTAATTAGGCTTTCATTTTCCTATGCTATTAAAACGATCTGATCCATAATGACGAGGCTTCAGCTCTCTAAGTTGCTGCAATCTGCAAGGTTCTTGTGCAGTTATCTTTATTATTTTTTAATCGCCTCTTCTGGTGAGCTACTTGTCTCACATTTCCTCTTATATGATGCCTCTGCGGTAATGATGTGTTTTGAGCTCTCATTTTAATCAAGTGGCTTTTCAAGAGAAACGACCTAAAAAGCCAAGCTAGGGATGACAGCGAGGGCAGATGAATCACCAGTGTCTGCCAGAGATGAGCACCTCATTGTCTCCAGTGCTGGCAATGTCAGCTCCTGCTGCTTTAGACTGGGCATCGTGCTTGGTGAGATCAGGGATGTGAATTCAGGCGAAGGCCCTCGTTGGTGTCCCTTCTTTTCTGTGACTGTCTTCTCTACCATGTTGCTGGTTGTCTTTGTAGCACCCGAAAAGAAAGTGACACCAATCGTCATCCCCTCTATTGAGTGCACGTCACTGACTGCTCCTTCGGTGATGGCGTCAAATGTATGGACAACTCTGTTTAAAGGAGGAGGCTGGCACCATTGGGCAGTGTGCTTCAGCAATTCAGAGGGAGAAAATAAAAGACAAAAGATTTCAGGTAGTAGCAAACTTGTGTCAGGAGCTTCATCCACACTGGCGTTTGTGTCCAACCAGCTCCCTAAAAACATTCAGCTGGCAGTGGTGCCCAAAAGACAAATAACACAACACTTAACTGTACGTAATGATAGATAGATAGATAGATAGATAGATAGATAGATAGATAGATAGATAGATAGATAGATAGATAGATAGATAGATAGATAGATAGATAGATAGATAGATAGATAGATAGATACTTTATTAATCCCAAGTGGAAATTCCCATACTCCAGCAGCAGCATACTGATAATAATCAATATTAAATTAAAGAGTGATAACAATGCAAGTATAACAGACAATAACTTTGTATAATGTTAACGTTTACCCCCACCCCCTCCCCACCCCCGATGGAATTGAAGAGTCACATAGTTTGGGGGAGGAACGATCTCCTCAGTCTGTCAGTGGAGCAGGACGGTGACAGCAGTCTGTCACTGAAGCTGCTCCTCTGTCTGGAGATGATCCTGTTCAGTGGATGCAGTGGATTCTCCATGATTGACAGGAGTCTGCTCAGCGCCCGTCGCTCTGCCACAGATGTCAAACTGTCCAGCTCTGTGCCTACAATAGAGCCTGCCTTCCTCACCAGTTTCTCGAGGCGTCCTTCTTCTTAATGCTGCCCCCCCAGCACAACACTGCGTAGAAGAGGGCGCTCGCCACAACCATCTGATAGAACATCTGAAGCATCTTATTGATGTGAGCGGGGGGACTCAGTTGTCACGGGCAAGGTGTCACACACAGCGCATTCAGAAAGTATTCAGACCCCTTTGCTTTCTGCACATTTTATTGAGTTTTCAATTGATCAATTTGCCATTTTTGCTCCTAGTCTGTTCAATGCTTGCATGGACTTGGTGTTGGGCAAAGTTGTGGGGTCCAGCAGCTGTGGGGCATCTGTTGGTGAAGAGAGATTCACTGATCTTGACTTTGCTGACGATTCTGTGATTTTCGTGGAGTCAATGGAAGCTGTGATTGGGTGACAAGTCTGAGTGTCTGGTCTTGCGAGTGTCCTGATAAAGAACAACATCCAGGCCTTTAATGACCTCTTGGGCACAGCCATCAGCAGTGTGTTTGTCTGTGGAGAGAGTGACGACCTCATCGAGAGGTTTACTTACCTCGGTGGTGACATTCAGGTCTCTGGTGACTCTTCCTATGAAGTCGGTAGATGGATTGGGAGAGCATGGGGGGTCATGAGGTCACTTTAAAGGGGTGTGTGGTGCTCCCGATATCCATGCAAAAGGACGTAGGTTCAAGTCGTTAGAGTCCTGGTGCTTCCTGTCTTGCTATATGGTTGTGAGATATGGACGCTAACCAGTGACCTGAGACGAAGACTGGACTCCTTTGGTACCGAGTCTCCTAAATGGCAAATTTCTCCCTTTAAAATGAAATGTACATCGCAATAAAGTGTGCAGAAAGTGAAGGGGTCTGAATGCTGTTATCTCTACTTTGCATGAAAAGGTGAGATTACATTTTCCTCTTGACCATCACTACAATCTTCATGAGGTAAGTCAGTCAGTCATTATCCAACCCGCTATTTCCTAACACAGGGTCACGGGGGTCTGCTGGAGCCAATCCCAGCCAGCACAGGGCAAAAGGCAGGAACAAACAGGGCACCACCGCAGGGCACAAACACACATTAAGCACACATTAGGGACAATTTAGGATCGGCAATGCACCTAACCTGCATGTCTTTGGACTGTGGGAGGAAACCGGAGTGCCCGGAGGAAACCCACGCATGGAGGACCTGGGAAGTGAACCCGGGTCTCCTTACTGTGAGGCAGCAGTGCTATCACTGCACCACCCTATTATAAAAATATCAATTTTGGGTGGGGTACTCCTCTACCCTGGCAATATGTCAATTGCAGAAATATGAAAACAAGTGTAGCACACCTTGTGGATGTAGCAATGAGGAGAAAAAAAAGAAATATAATGATAGGAATGCAAGTAGTTTCAGACCTTCTGTTCATTTTATAACCTGCTCATTAAGTTCAGGGTCACGAGGTGCCAGTGTGTATTCAGGTAGCATCAGGTGCAATGCAGGAACCAACATCAGATGGAACCAGTGGCGTAGCTCGAGTTCACGCCACTCGGGGCGGGGCTTCAATTTGCCGCCCTCCAACGTATATGAATATGTTAACCTATTTAAATAGAAATTAAAATGACGTATAGAGAAAAATTAAGATACATTTTGCATAGATTTATTTATATATAGAGAAACAGCAATATTTTTTTCACATATAATTATTTATAAGTATCAACTAGACAAGAATATAGTACAGACGCACTGATAAGCCGTGTTCTGATTATTAGTTTAATATAATTACGCTGCGAACACCAGAACCAGTGTGGTGTACAAGTGATAGGTGGGGATGAGCAAGAACGCATTCGGATTGTTAACGAAACGAAATTATACATTGTGAATTAGTTGTTTATCTTCCTAGAAATTATTATCGGTGTAATGAATTTGTGAATTTCCCCTTGGGATTAATAAAGTATCTATCTATCTATCTATCTATCTATCTATCTATCTATCTATCTATCTATCTATCTATCTATCTATCTAATGTTTCTGTTTATTTTTGTTATTGCCTCATAAATTTCAACTGCCGTGTCTGATGCCGTCACAGAAGGACCGTCTGAAAATGATTTTTGAAGCATTTGTGGATGAAAATCAGAGAATTCATTCATGAGTGATATTTTTCCGAACCCTCCTGCTTACAAGTGAAGTGTTCTGAGCCTTTTGGCCAATAATGCCGCCCCCAAAAATGTGCTGCTCCTTCCACCCGCCCCTAGCTACGCCACTGGATGGAACACCAGTGCAACACAAGGCATGTTCACACACTCACATGGGTCTGCAAATGCCCAGCATGCATTTCTTTGGGATGTTGGCCATGGCATAGACTGGATTACCTGGAGAAATACCTACATGGATACTGGAAAACACGTGGGACCTGTGAGCCAAGGTGGGCACCCATGCAGCCCTTGTCAGAATGCACCAACTCGGATGATCAGATCAACAGCTGCTTATTAGAAACTTTGTTAAACACAACCTGCCCGATTTTCCTCACCTCCCACCTCCCTCTATGCCAGAAAAAAGTATGGCTCAGTCTTGCGGACTCAGACAGCATTTCCGTAATATATAAAACCATTTTACAGTCCCTCCCTTTCAAAGATCCAAGAGTACAGTGGGAAAAGGAGTGGAAGGGAGCAATGCAGAGAATTCACTCGAGCTCCATATGCGCAAAGCATACAATTATTCAACTTAAAATTATCGTGTTTCTCCCGAAAATAAGACCTACTCCAAAAATAAGCCCTAGCATGATTTTAAGGCTGCTTTGTAATATAAGCCCTACCCCAAAAATAAGCTCTAGTCAAGATCGTCAGCTGAAAAGTAAGGCACCTATGGCCAGTTTATAATTCATGCGATGCGATGTATGTGCCTGAAACATCCATTAAATTCCAAGGACACCTCACCACAACATCTCTGAAAAGAATATTTAATGATTACATCCATCAATCTGGGGATGCACCCATTCCAGCAGCATCGGTGCTAGACAGAAACAAAATCCCTGAACAGGGCATCAGCTCATCGCAAGGTGAACACAAGCACACACACACACACACTAACGTCATTGTATCTTCACCATATCCCCAAACCTTCATGTCTTTGGCTGGAAAACTAAGCCCACTGTGGAAACCCACCAGGAAAACATGCAAACTCCAGGCAGGGATCACAAGAGAAACAAAGCTAATGATTTATCTGTAAAATGTAACATACATATTTTAATGCATTTCATCATGAAAGTGATATCAAGTATAAATCTAAGAATTCTGAATGTGCAGAGAGCTGGAATATCATAACTTTCATGTGTTCTGTGTGGCGATGCTGCTTGCCACTGCTGACAGGTCAGGAGGAAGCCCCAGAAGCGCGTAACGATTTAACAACTGGGTTAGTTTTAAGATGACGTTTACGATGGTCTGCTTTAATGATAAACTACGAGGTTAAAGAAGACATTTCGAGGTTAAAGCCGAAATTTCCACTTTAATCACAAAATAGACATTCCTTATGTCCTTATTTTTTTTTGTCTGTGGCTGAAATACGTCGCCATACATTCTGATGGTATTGTGAAGGTACAAAAAAAAAAAAAGACGGCACAGAAGATGGTATGTGAGACTTTAAAATGTATCGTGTCATTACTCTGGGGAATATGCGACGCTTGAATATCAACACGATATGAATACATTTGTATGTCGGCATTTTGCTTCACCACATCGAGCCATTCATCAAACATCAAAGCGCACACATCAATCCAGGAGGACGCTAAAAGCAGCTGGAGTAGCAAGAAATTCAGGCTGGAATTCAGAGTTTGAATGTAGAGAGTTATGACGATATTGTGGAAGATGAATGTTCTCTTCGTTCCCTTGTACTAATTCATGTCTGAGAAGTAAGCTTTACGAAACCATACATTATGTAAAAGCATGCTTTGCTGAGCAAACAGAAAAATATTTGTCCAAAGGACTCAAGGTCTAAGCATTCCACACATGAGTCTGCCTTATCACGTTTTCCCTTAGTTTACATCTGAACGCCATAACAATGGGGCCAAGAAATCACGTCGCACAAGGGGCGTTGAAGGGGCTCAAGGATTGTGTAAAATAGAAGTGTCGACTGTTGCATTTCATAATGATATTAAATCACGCATTCTAGGGGTATAAAAACTTTGCCCCACCCAACAGACGGGGTTCAGAAAAGCCCTGATGCTGTCATGTAATATTGATTGCCTGCTTTTCTGAAACTCTGCTCACTGTGACGATGAAAAATAAAGCTGCTATATAACCACACCTGCTGTCTTGTCTGAGTCTTCGTCAACAATATTCCAGAAGAAGATGACATGAGTGTACATTAATAAATATAAGATATCCCCTGAAAATAAGCCCTAGTGCATCTTTTGGAGCAAAAATTAATATAAGACCCGATCTTATTTTCGGGGAAATACGGTATATATCAAGCGCATCTCTCTCATTTAAAATTGTCCAAAATGTTTCCAGGGCAAGATCCAGCCTGCGAATGCTGCAATCGAGCTCCAGCCTCACTGGGCCACATCTTCTGAGTGTCCACCAAATTCATATCATTCTGGACCAAAATCTTTAAATGCCTTTCAGACAGACTTGAGGTGTATGGCTCAGTCTTAAGGACTCAGATAGCATTTCTCTAATATATCAAACCATTTTACAGTCCCTCCCTTTCAAAGATCCAAGAGGACAGTGAGAAAAGGATCTCTCACTCAACATCTCAGAAAAGGAGTGGAAGGCAGCAATGCAGAGAATTCACTTGAGCTCCATATGTGCAAAGCATACATTTATTCAACTTAAAATTATCTATTGAGTACATCTATCCCACTTAAAATTGTCCAAAATGTTTCCAGGGCGAGATCCAACCTGCAAACATTGCAATCGAGCTCCAGCCTCACTGGGCCGCATGTTTTGGGCCTGCACCAAATTAACATCATTCTGGACCAAAATCTTTAAATGCCTTTCAGACAGCCTTGGGGTCCCAATCCCTCCTAACCCATTAACAGTTGTGTTTGGTGGGCTCACAGAGGGGCTTAAAGTGGAGAAGGACAAGCAAACTGTAATGGCCTTTACTACACTATTGGCATGTAGACTTATCTTGCTCAATTGGAAGAATCCTAACTCTCCTCTGTTAAGTCAGCGGGTAACTGATGTCATATACTATTTGAAACTGGAAAAAATCAAATTCAGACTTAGAGGATCTGTTCAAAACATAATCAAAACCTGGCAGGATCTGATCAATAACATTTTAGAATAAGCATTTTAATTGAGGAAAGCAGGTTCTCTCCCCTGTTTTACTCCATTTATCTTTATTCATTTATTAATTTATCTATTTATTTATTTTTACTGTTATTAAAGTTTTACTCTGCTGGCCTAGCTCTCTTTCTCATGGGTGGGCGCTGATTTGTTTCAACCCTAGTATTGCAAAACTTGATTTATTTGTATGTTATTTAATAAAATCAATAAAATGCAAAAAATTAAACTGCTTAACCACTTGTACAAATTTATCTCCCTGCATGCAGTTTGCATGTTCTCCCCATGTCTGCATGCTTTGGGTGCTCCAGTTTCCTCCGTTTGTTCCAGCCTTGCACCCTATGCTAGCTGGGATGGGCGCCAGCAGACCCCCTGTGACCCAGTTCAGGACTAAGCAGGTTAGAAAATCATTGATTTATACAAATTTAGACTTTGCCCAGTGGTGGGTACAGCTAATCCCTTGTCCTGTATCGGAGGTCCTGTCACTTCAAGATCACGGTACACTTTTGCTGTTCTTGTGAGTGTTATCCTCCAGGCAGTCTCATCCATTGTCCAGGAGGGGGAGCACTTTCAGAATGTGCCCTCAACTGGTTGCAGCTTTAGATGAAACACAAATGAAAGCACCGTGTGTCTCCAATTGTGGTCTCTGTGGTGGATGCTGGGAAGGCTGAGGTCAGAATATCTAGTCAGAAAAAATGTTGAGGGGTAAACTTGCCGGAAACCGCTAATTCATCTTGTCCTTTCCTCTTTTTCATCCAGCTGACGTCCAGATTCCCTTTCTTCTTTCACCCGGTCTTAGCAGCAGCAGCAGCAGTGTGTTTGGTCTTCATACAAGCCCACTTCTTCTGCACTTTAGGTAGCATGCTTGTGATTTAGCAGCACCGGATAAAGCCGAGTGTCTTTGGAACACGTGGATGTCACTCCTCACCTCCTCCATTAGCACTCCGCCGCTTTAGGGAAAGTGACCACCGCGGCCTGCTTATTAGCTCCATCACTCTGTGTGAACCTGACTTCTGAAAAGCCACCAAATCTATTTCTGAGCTGCACAATTATATTATTTAACAGGAACGGAATTCCTTGTGGCTTTTTGTGGCTTTTTTTTTTTTTCCTGGGTCTACTTTCAAAAGATAATTAAATTCCCGTACACTGGCAATGTGTCGGCAGCAGGATGCAGTCCGTCACTGTGAGAAAACACGGCAGGCAAGTGTTGCTATACATTTAGTGGCGGCCGAATGAGGCGGCGCTCTGTCTGGGACGCATTATATAATTCAAAAAGAAAGAAAAAAAATTGTCTGGCTGATTCTTTTACAGGTCTGGAATGATGGCAGAATCCCAGCATGCTCTGTGCCAAATGACTTGCTGGGTCAAGGTAACACATTTTTTGCTCCTTGGTCGACTTTCAAGCTCTTTAATTTCTTTTCAGGGAGTCCTTTTTTAAACTTGGACTTCAGAAATTATTTTCCAGGCTTTGCCTAATTGGAAATTCCCTTGGTTTTGACATGGGTTGCAAAATGCAGGAGGGCCCGGATAGGAAAGAATGGTAAGGCAGCTTGGTGCACGTGTAGGTGCCAGGCTGTGCCCGCCGAACTGGGATTGCTCCTGTTAAGTTTCAGCAAAGCTCCACACCTTAAATTTGTTGTCTGTTCTGTGGTTATCTGCATATTCCAAAAAAGTTGGGATGCCATGTATAAAATAAATAAAAACACAATGCAATGAGCACGGTGGCGCACTGGTAGCGCTGCTGCCTCGCAGTAAGGAGACCTGGGTTTGCTGCCCTGCGTGAAGTTTGCATGTTCTCCCCTCTCACAGTCCAAAGACATGCAGGTTAGGTGGATTGGCGATCCTAAATTGTCCCTTGTGTGTGTGGGTGTCTGTGTGTGCCCTGTGGTGGACTGGCACCATGCCCAGGATTTGTTCCCTGCCTTGCGCCCTGTGTTGGCTGGGATTGGCTCCAGCAGACCCCCGTGAACCTGTGTTCGGATTCAGCGGGTTGGAAAATGGATGGATGGATGGATGATTTGCAAATCACATAAATGACAGCCCAGCACTGTTTCAGTCATGGAATGGCCAAATGGGGGAGGCAGCTTGATGGATGAGGTCTCCAGGACTCTAAATAAATCCAAATCTTCTTATGTGATATCATCTACTGTTAAATTCTGCTCCGTACTTGTAAGATTTTTATTTTTAAAGTGTATTGAGGATTTGTTCTGTTCTATGTATTGTATTGTATTGTATTGACCCCCTTCTTTTTGACACCCACTGCACGCCCAACCTACCTAGAAAGGGGTCTCTCTCTGAACTGCCTTTCCCAAGGTTTCTCCCATTTCTCCCATTTTTCCCTACAAGGTTTTTTTGGGAGTTTTTCCCTGACTTCTTAGAGAGTCAAGGCTGGGGGGCTGCCAAGAGGCGCAGGGCCTGTTAACTCTTTGAGGGCTGAATATTTTTTCCAAAAAACTCAGTTTTCTGAAAAGCACACAGTGCACTGGTTTCACACATAAATCAACATAAAACATCTGTTGCTATGTGCTGTGGCTGCTGTTGACGCCTGATTGCCAACTCTGGCAGCAGTGGCTGCGCAAGGGCGGCTCGATGGCCGGCGGGCCGGCTACCTCTCTGTCTTCGCACAGCAGTTGCGGTGTGATGCAATATGGTTTGTACCTCTTGTCATCATGAGTGGTGGTCCTCCTAGGCAAATGCTGCTGTAGGCGTATCAGCTACACGAACGTGTTCAGCACCACGATCAGCTGGGGACTGATACACTGTAAAAAATGTTTTGTTGGATCAACCTAAATAAATTACTTCACAAGGTAACAAGCAATTTAATTGATTTCTTTCAAATTTTAAAAAGTATTTGAGTAAACTTAATTCATTTGAGTTTGTTTTAACCTTTTCAAAAACTTGAATAAAAGCAAAAAATGTATTTAGCTCAAAGCAAGTAAATTAACTGTGGTGGGCTGGCGCCCTGCCCGGGGTTTGTTTCCTGCCTTGCGCCCTGTGTTGGCTGGGATTGGCTCCAGCAGACCCCCGTCACCCTGTAGTTAGGATATAGCGGGTTGGATAATGGATGGATGAACTCAAATTAAAATTTTGTCCATTACTGTATTCACTGTAATGCCAACTTAAATTCTATATATATAGTCACAAACTCGAGACAGAGTCATATAAAGGTTTGGAGCAGCCACCCGTATAATTTGGTTTCCTGGCTGCAAAGTTGCTTTTCAAAATAATACAGCACTGATGTGCACAAAACCGAGTCCAAACAGAACTGAGGGAATAGGGAAAAGGTGGAGGCTTTTAAAGGGGGAGACAGGAAGTGAAGTCAGAGGGGTCGGGCTCATGTAGGTCTTCTGCCATTGGTGCGAGCCCGGACGTGACGTCACAGGGGTCGGAGCTGGCAAGGTCTCCAAAGCGATTTTTTGCTTTAGACTAAATAGAAGAAGTTACATTAAGCGACAGCAAGGTTTTTCAATTTGAAGTAAAGCAAAAAATTACGTTAGGTGAACAAACATATTAATATAGTTCATTACAACTACTAAAATTACCTTAAATCAAAAAGAGCCCTTTTTCTCTTTTTAGAGTGTAGGTTGATGCTGGTACCTCACTTTCATTTTCAATATCCATCTCCAGATCAATGGCATCAAACTCCGAAAAGTCAGAGTCCGATTCAGCGATAATACATAAAACGTCTGTGGAGAATTTTGCTTTGCACATGTGCTTTAGTCCTGCCAGATGTCAATGCCATTTTAGAGGGATTTTTGCTCTTTCATGCACGCACAGGGAATCGATGTCAAATCAACAAAACTATGTAACTTTCCTTCAAGCAAAGAGAGTTGAACTAAAACGTAAGGGCGATTTTTGTTTGCAGTTTATAGCCGATTACCGTTCTCTGAATTTAAACAAAAGTCGACATCAGCCTTGAAAGAGTTAAAGCCCATTGCGGCACTTCTTGTGTGATTTTGGGCTATACAAAAATAAATTGTATTGTATTGTATTGTATATTTATTTAATTTGACATTCCAAAAAAGTTGGGGCATAGGCCTGTCTGCCTGTGTGTGGCATCTCCTCTCCTATTAAGGATTAATAAAATAACAGCGGGAGATCGAGCTTTTAGTTACAGGGCCCCGAAACTGAGGAGCGGTCTGCCTGCTACTATAAGAGAGTGGTACAAAAGAGCAGAATGGCAGACCTGCCTTGTGAGTGTTATCACCAGAAGTGACATAAAATTCCAGCAGCTCACTGCATCTTGAGCAGGAAGACGCATTGCTTACTTACTGATTCATAAAAGTCATGAGTGGCCCCTGAAACAAAACTGGCTGCTACCATCCAAGTATCCTGCAGTCCTAAAGTGACAGCTAGGAAGGAGAAGTTAAGATACCGGCTGATATCTGACTGCCATCAGGCACCAAAATGTCACTTCGGGCAGGTAGTCATTAAGCGGTGTCACCGTCTTAGCACCGAGACTGTCAGTTTGACAACACGTCGTACAAATATTTAGACATACAATGAACAGAACATCAGGAAGTGTCCTTCTAGAGACATCCCGGAGTCAGAAGAAAATCTGTAATGAGCAAGAGATGGGAGTCAGAAACGACATACGGAGGGCCGGCAGATCAAGCCGAATATAAATACCGTTGACCGAGGTGGAGTTAGCGAGACGTTTGACATACACGTGACATTTTTGTGACTCCGAGCACATCCAAATTAATGAAATCGTTAAAAACAAACTGCAAGCAGCCACATTCATTCTGTTTGCCCAAAATGTCCTTCTTATTAGTAAAGTGCAGAAGTCAATTCAGAATATGAAGTTAATACTAAGGTATGTAACTTGCAAATAAAAAGGTACCTAATTATTTGAGAATATTTTGGAGTAATAAATCACACGTACAAATGACAGGACTGAATGAATTCACATTCTGCTGCAGTTTACTTTTAATGACTTTATTATTAGGAGCTTAACACAGAGAATGTCGCACTAACTCTACCTCGGGGTTATCGCTCAGCTAACAAGCAGGCTGTTGCATAACCGCCATCCTGTCAAGTAAAATCTCTCGTTGTTAGCGCTGCATGGAGTGCCGCTTGTGATATAAATGTAAAGAAGTATTATTATTATTATTTGATTGTTTATTGAATTTTTATGTATTCTTTTGGGGTATTTCACTTATTGAAAGCTCTCTACAGGGGTTTTCTTAGCCCAGAATTATGAATATTTATTTTGAACCGTCTTTGACAGCACTTTTTGTTTACAATGGGCATTGTTGCTTTTGTCTGCTTGTTGCTAGTATAGTGCATCCGGAAAGTATTCACAGCGCATCACTTTTTCCACATTTTGCTATGTTACAGCCTTATTCCAAAATGGATTAAATTCATTTTTTGCCTCAGAATTCTACACACAACACCCCATAATGACAACTTGAAAAAAGTTTACTTGAGGTTTTTGCAAATTTATTAGAAATAAAAAAACTGAGAAATCCCATGTACATAAGTATTCACAGCCTTTGCCATGAAGCTCGAAATTGAGCTCAGGTGCATCCTGTTCCCCCTCATCATCCTTGAGATGTTTCTCCAAAACTGGCAGCTACACCACCAAGACCCGTGGCCTGGCAAGTTGAGGACATTAGACCCGACAAGCCGTACTTCTTCCAAATAAACTTCCAATTGACAATTAAAAATAAGCCAAATAATAAACCATATGTACAGTAAAATAATAAAGTGAGTATATATTGATAAAAAAAGAAAAGAACAGACTCCAAACAGTATATATATATATATATATATATATATATATATATATATATATATATATATATATATATATATACAGTATCTACTCTCTATATATAAAATCCTAAGCCTAAAAGTGCAACGATTTTATGTCATGTTTTTATGTCACGTTTTTTGTCACGCTTTAAATCGGGTTTAAAGAGCTGCTGTACAGGCTTTTAAATGTTCGAAGCGTCGTGCGAGATGCAGATCATACGGCACAGCAGCAGCAGCAGCAGCTGATCAAGCAAAGAGGAGGTAAAAAAAAAAACTGTATTTGTTTCCCATTCTATCACCGTTTAAGAGGGGGTGTCGGAGGAGGGACTGCGTCTACTTGGGGTGCGTTCAGCCCCCTTATTCACAACGTGAGCGGCAGAGACGTGAAGTGGCTGACTCATAGTGCTGGCCAGGGGGGTTGGTGAGGGAAGCGAGCAGGGGGCAAACCCCCTAGTATATATATATATATATATACTGTATATATATCATACCCCAGCCAACCCCAACATAACATTCAACCCTAAAAGTGTCTGGCGGAAAGTAATAATAAAAAGAAAAAGGCGCAGCACCACGTTAATATACAACAAGAACCCGCCCTTGACCCCACACTGAACACGAACTCAATAAGACACACTCAAACCACCTACAACTGAACACCAGCAAAACCAAGGAGCTGGTGGTGGATTTTAGAAGGCCCAGACCCCTCATGGATCATCAGAGGTGACTGTGTGCAGATGGTGCAGACCTATAAATACCTGGGAGTGCAGCTGGATGATAAATTGGACTGGACTGCCAATACTGATGCTCTGTGCAAGAGAGGACAGAGCCGACTATATTTCCTTAGAAGGCTGGCGTCCTTCAACATCTGCAATAAGATGCTGCAGATGTTCTATCAGACGGCTGTGGCGATTGCCCCCTTCTATGCAATGGTGTGTAAAGAAGAGGGACGCCTCACGCCTGGACAAACTGGTGAGGAAGGCAGGCTCTATTGTAGGCACAGAGCTGGACAGTTTGACATCCGTGGCAGAGCGACGGGCGCTGAGCAGGCTCCTGTCAATCATGGACAATCCACTGCATCCACTAAACAGGATCACCTCCAGACAGAGGAGCAGCTTCAGCGACAGACTGCTGTCACCGTCCTGCTCCACTGACAGACTGAGAAGATCGTTCCTCCACCACACTATGCGACTCTTCAGTCCCACCGGGGGGGGGGGGGGGGGAAACGTTAACATTATACAAAGTTACTGTCTGTTATACCTGCCTCGCACTCTCCACCTTCCATTTTTTAACCTGCACTTTGTTTTTATCGCTCTTTAATTAATATTGATTTTATCAATATGTTGCTGCTGGAGTATGTGAATTTCCCCTTGGGGATTAATAAAGTATCTATCTATCTATCTATCTATCTATCTATCTATCTATCTATCTATCTATCTATCTATCTATCTATCTGTCTGTCTGTCTGTCTGTCTGTCTGTCTGTCTGTCTGTCTGTCTGTGTGTCTGTCTGTCTAGAGAGCATGAAACGCACATAAAAGTCCAGAAGATTTAACGGAAAATGAATAATGTTTGTGAACCTGGTTCAGCTGGAAAAATTGTCCTACGGAAATTACACGGATGAAAATTATGGTTTGCTCCTCTCCCCAAACAACAAGAAACAGTCTCCCTGTGCTTATCCTTGGTAATCCAGAAACCTGGGGTTTGTTGTTGTCGGGCGTTGAAAGTGGCAGGTAGACAATGGTGTGAATGATTTGGATCGCCTGGCTCTGTAGTGAATTGGCAGTCTAGTAGAACAGGATGTTTTTTTTTCTTTCTGTACTACCATTTAAATAGCGAATGATCGGATGCAGGTGATGGGATTAACAGGACCAATTACCATGAGGGACCACGGTTCCACAGTATTATCCTTCCCCTTTTGCTTCCAGGGGACCATATTTACATACACACAGACCATGTAAACAGGACAACACGACGAGAGGAGGGACTCGGCACAAAATACATTTACGACGACATTAATCCCATAGCACCGTTACATCATGAGGGCATGCCTGTGTAGCACGTGGTTTAAAAGGTCAGTCCCTCGCATTACTGGAATATCTGCAGTTCACACGAAGACATTCATTGTGAGCTTGTTGTATTTTGAGTTTTCTGATATTTGAATCATTAACTTTTAACTTCAAATCTGACTTACTTTATGATTGTTATGATCGAGAGTTTTTATTGGGTTCCCCTGAAGTGTTTTAAGTAATGCTTACGTAAGTTTAGGGGTTTTAAAACTCAAAGACTGTTTAAATAACATCTATCACCTTTTGAGAAGTTGTACTATGATGGCACCTTGTTCTGTATATATGTGCCACCATTTTGTGAGTCCCATTACCAAAATGCAGTTCCTAGTTACTGGGGTCGTGGTCAAGTCCAAAACCAGAAAATCAAAACTTGAAAGATCTACAGACTTAGGCCGGGGATATACTTAACATTACGTGACGCATGCGCTTGAGGATGCTGCTGCTGCTACTGACTGTATGTTTTTGTGTGTGTACTGGAGGATTCCACCAGGTGGCAGTGCAATAAATTATCACGGTAGGAAAACAATGTTCAGTTTCGCTGTGTTATGAGTTGAGGGAAGAAAGACGTTAAAGATAAATATCTTTTGCATTCTGATGCTGTTGCGAAGGTAACAGCGACACAGAATATGGTATGTGAGACGTTTAAATGTATCGCGTCATTACGATGGGGAATATGTGACGCTTGTCTTGCCATTGCGAGAAATGGATGAAGAAAAGCACCATGTAGACATTCACATATCAGAATTTTAAGTTTCACCGCATCACACCATTCATCAAACATCGAAGCACGCAGACTGATCCTGTTGGAGCTGCCGTGTCGCTTGCCGTCACATATTGATAGCAAACAACAATGCTGATGTCACGTACCAAACTTGAACACACTGTGCCCTCAATTTTTTGCTGGTACTGCAACTCGCGCATGCATTGCATTAATTTCTGACAACATCTTCAGAGGACACATGAAAGAATGCTGGGAATATGTGGTAGCCATGATGAATGCGTTTAAGCGATCTGAGCGTGAAGTATAAACCAAACCTTGCAAAGGCAGGAAAAGCAACCAAGTTAAAAGAGATAACCAGGAGCAGAAATATAAGCAAGCAGAAAGTCGAAACAAAGATTAGTCATATCGAACGTCAGAATTGGGTAATCTTAGCAACACAACTCGAAAAACAAGGCATTGATGATGTCAACCGTGCAACATCTAGGACTGCATACCATAGCAGCCAACATCACAGTGACACAAAATGGCAGAGCCCAGAAAAAAACAACAGGGTGTCAAAAACACCCCTAAAAAATTTCTTGTAAAGTTTGCAGCTCTCCACGTGTCTGCATGGGTTTACCTCTCACATCCTAAAGACACACAGATTAGGCTAACTGGCAACTCTACATTGGCCCCCATGTGTGTGAGTGCCTGGTGGTGCACTGGCACCCTGCCCTGGGCTGTTTCCTGCCTTCCACCTGGCGCTGCTTAAACTGTATGTGGCACCACAGGACCTTGAGTTATATTAAAGAGGTTTGATAGTGTTATACAGTGTTACCTTACATGTTTTCTCAGTTCAAACTCTCCTCCTTTATTTTCAGGTCAGTAGTTATCATTCTTAAAGCATAGACTGTTAACCGTTTACATTTACACATTAATCAAATCCAAAACATTTCAGCTGTATTTTGGTCTTCAAGTAAGAGGCATATTTCCGTAATGTGATCTCCAACATTTGTTCTACAGGAACAGAACACAAATCTCCATTATTAAAGCCACATGATGCTCCTTCAGCAGGACTGGCACTCGGAAACAAAGATTAGGAATCTTGATATTGTGCAGCGCTGAAGAGTTTGTTTCCAGTACTTACTGAATGGGAAAGGATTTCCTGTCAATTTGTATATGAACTAAGATTAGGCTTTGTAAATTCTAGATAGATAGATAGATAGATAGATAGATAGATAGATAGATAGATAGATAGATAGATAGATAGATAGATAGATAGATAGATAGATAGATACTTTATTAATCCCAAGGGGAAATTCGCATACTCCAGCAGCAGCATACTGATACAAAACAATATTAAATTAAAGAGTGATAACAATGCAGGTATACAGACAGACAATAACTTTGTTAATGTTTACCGTCGCATAGTGTGGGGGAGGAACGATCTCCTCAGTCTGTCAGTGGAGCAGGACGGTGACAGTGATGGTGACTCTCTCTGCTCCTCTGTCTGGAGATGATCCTGTTCAGTGGATGCAGTAGATTCTCCATGATTGACAGGAGTCTGCTCAGCCTCCGTCGCTCCACCACAGATGTCAAACTGTCCAGCTCCGTGCCTACAATAGAGCCTGCCTTCCTCACCAGTTTGTCCAGGTGTGAGGTGTCCTTCTTCTTAATGCTGCTTCCCCAGCACACCACCGCGTCGAAGAGGGAGCTCGCCACAACCATCTGATAGAACATCTGCAGCATCTTATTGCAAATGTTGAAGGACGCCAGCCTTCTAAGGAAGTATAGTCGGCTCTGTCCTCTCTTGCACAGAGCATCAGTATTGACAGTCCAGTCTAATTTATCATCCAGCTGCACTCCCAGGTATTTATAGGTCTGCACCCTCTGCACACTGTCACCTCTGATGATCACGGGGTCCATGAGGGGTCTGGGCCTCATAAAATCCGCCACCAACTCCTTGGTTTTGCTGGTGTTCAGGTGTAGGTGGTTTGAGTCGCACCATTTAACAAAGTCCTTGATGAGGTTCCTATACTCCTCCTCCTGCCCACTCCTGATGCAGCCCACGATAGCAGTGTCATCAGCGAACTCTTGCATGTGGCAGGACTCCGAGTTGTATTGGAAGTCCGATGTATATAGGCTGAACAGGACCGGAGAAAGTACAGTCCCCTGTGGCACTCCTGTGTTGCTGACCACAATGTCAGACGTGCAGTTCCCAAGACGCACATACTGAGGTCTGTCTGTTAGATAGTCCACGATCCATGCCACCAGGTATGAATCTACTCCATCTCTGTCAGCTTGTCCCTAAGGAGCAGAGGTTGGATGGTGTTGAAGGCGCTAGAGAAGTCTAGGAACATAATTCTTACAGCACCACTGTCCAAGTGGGAGAGGAATCGGTGTAGCATGTAGATGATGGCATCCTCCACTCTCACCTTCTCCTGGTATGCGAACTGCAGAGAGTCGAGGGCGTGGCGGACCTGTGGCCTAAGGTGGTGAAGCAGCAGCCGCTCCATGGTCTTCATCACATATATAGTGCCTTTCATCTATCTATCTATCTATCTATCTATCTATCTATCTATCTATCTATCTATCTATCTATCTATCTATCTATCTATCTGTCTGTCTCTCTGTCTATTATATAGTGCCTTTCATGATTTATGTATCCCTCCCTCCTTGCTCCCATCCATCACAATGTTAGTAAACGTAACTTTGCCGGAGACGGGTGACATGTTACCAGTTGATTAACACATGAAAGTAAGCATTTCTTTGTTTACGTGACAATAAGGATGCCATAAACTTGTTCATTAGTTCATCCTTTCCATTCACTAATCTGTCTCACCATTTTATTCCAATGAGGGTAGCATGGGGGGTGAAGCGTTTGCCATTCAGTTCCATCCAGTGTATTTTGACACAGTGGTCTTCACTGAGGGCAGGCATGGAGCGCTGTGACTCGCTCTCAGGTAAACTGTAATCATGGACTTCACTATTTCCATAATGAGCACACAAACAGACAGATTTGTTTAAACAGACAGGTTTGGAACTGACTAAAATAAATGGAGCCCAGCGATATCTGTCCATTCATTTAATTGTGGAGTTATGACCAGTTGCTGTCAACATGGAGTTGAAGGTAAGACCCCAGCTCTGGTGGGACGCTGCTCCAGCTCACCCACACCTGCCATTTAATCTGTACGGCTGTCCCCTTTAAAGCTTAACATTTTATTTCTCTTATTACAAGAAAGCAGAAAGCGGTGGTGCAGGAACACACTAACTAACCTTGGTCATTGTGTATTTATTAAAATGAAAGGCTTTGAATGACCGTGAGCTGCGAGACAAGAACAAGCTCACTTCTGCCTACAGAAGCCTCCGTGAAAAGCCAAAAAGCGTCATGAAATGTGTTTTTTTTTTTGTTGTTTTTTGCTTTCATGGTGATGTTCTGCACCTTCTTATGTGATGAGCGATATCAGCTGAACAATTTGTGCTTTACAAGAAGAAACCAACAAAAGTTTTGTGCTGCAGGGTCTCTTTTACGCCTCAGCAGATCGGCAAGGAAACGGCGGCGCTTTCTTTAATCAAACCAGGGTGTCTGCAGCTTTGTTTTCTTCTGTTTCATCTATCTAATAGACAGAAGTCCAGGTTTCATCCTATTAGTCTCGGCTGTTTGTCTCCTGCTCGGCTGTTCTACCTCGCTGGGTGTCTCTGCTCTAATACAAAGACAAACAGATAATTGGCACAACACTGCCACACTCTGCATTGGCATAAGCAGCATTTCTGCTAATTGCTCGTTTTCGGCCGGCTTGGTCCGCTGCTCCTAAAGCTAATGAGAGACTCAGAGCTACCCGACTTCCAGTGTATGAACTTTTATGAAAGTGAACATCAGAAAGCAAGTGAATGCACGGATCTTACATGTTAGGAAGAGAAGAAATGATCTGTTTGAATCATTGAAGCCTTTTGTGGGCACAGCCGTCCATTCTGAACCAATGCAAGTTTGATAAGCTGGGACTAACCCTGCATTGGAAGTTTGGGCATCCCAGAGGGCAACTGTGTGCTGCTAGACGACATTAAATTTTTACTTTTTAATGGCACTTTACAGTGGAGCTACAAACGGAGTATAAAGATGCTTGTGGTGGCGCAGTGGCTTTCATACACAGCAGAGTCCAACTTCAAGTGGTGTGAGAATGGCACCAACTGATGTGTGTTAGTTTTAGAGGGTCTGTGAATAAATTGTTGTTCATTTTTCTGAAACATTTTTGAAAGTATACTTAACAGAGTTGCGGTGGGCTGGCGCCCTGCCCGGGATTTGTTCCTGCCTTGCTCCCAGTGTTGGCTGGGGTTGGCTCCAGTAGACCCCCGTGACCCTGTGTTAGGATATAGCAGGTTGGAAAATTACTGGACTGACCTAACAGAGTAGTATCCAATAATTAGCAATTCAAAAATATCTATTAATATCCATCCATTTTCCAACCCGCTGAATCCGAACACAGGGTCACGGGGGTCTGCTGGAGCCAATCCCAGCCAACACAGGGCACAAGGCAGGAACCAATCCCGGGCAGGGTGCCAATCCACCGCAGGACACACACAAACACACCAAGCACACACTAGGGCCAATTTAGAATCGCCAGTCCACCTAACCTGCATGTCTTTGGACTGTGGGAGGAAACTGGAGTGCCCGGAGGAAACCCACGCAGACACGGGGAGAACATGCAAACTACACGCAGGGAGGACCCGGGAAGCGAACCCAGGTCCCCAGGTCTCCCAACTGCGAGGCAGCAGCACTACCCACTGTGCCACAGTGCCGCCCATCTATTAATATAAAATGACTAATTCCAGCTTAGAATCAGTATCGATATTACCCTATGAAAGGTGAAATGGAACTGAAATAAGTTCCCTGTCTAGCTATTGATAGCAGTGTGAGATATGGCCGGCCATTCATCCCGGCCAATACCCCCAGGCCGCTAGATGGAGCCCTCCTTGCAACGTGGAGATGCCCCTGAATTCCAGCAGGGCATCATGGACTATGGAGTTTTAATGCACAGCCCTGCTGGATAACGTCAGGGTCACCAGGGGACGCTGCAGGGAGACACAGAGACGTTTATTTTCCATACAGACTGGAAGTAAATCCCAGTCACATGGTTGGAAGAAATAAAGTGCTTCTGGGCTGATGAAGAAAAGGAGAAGTTTTTATCTGACTCAGAAGTGATAGAAAGTCACATGGACTGAGGGACAGAAACACTTCCGGGTCACGGACTATAAAGGACTCTGGGAAATCCCAGACGGACGAGCTGAGTTGGGAGGCAGGGTGGCTAAGCGTCTGGGAGTGGAGGATTGTTTTATTTGATTATTGATTATTTATTGAAGTATAAATAATGGAGGTGTTTTGTGCGCATTTACTATTATAATAAATAACATTTTGGACTTTTATCTGGTGTCTGACGGCTGGTCTGAGGGTTCAAGGGGTCGACAGTGCCTCTATTTGTCACAGCAGTCATTTGCTAAAATTATATAAATAAGTACGATTTCTGGTCTCAGAGTTAATTTGACTAAAAGTGTGCTCTTTCCTGTGAATTCACAAGCACACGATATCAGACTGGACACCTTCCCTTTTATCATCGCAGATCAGTTTAAATACCGAGGGGTAAACATCACAAGTAAACATAAAGCTCTTTATCAACAAACTTTCGCCATCTCTATGGAAAAAATTAAGCACGACTTGTATAGACGGTCAACCCTCCATCTCACTCTAGCTGGAAGAATTAATATTGTTAAGATGAATATCCTTCTGAAGCTTCTTTTTTATTTCAAAACATTCCAATATACATCAATCAAGAATTAAGAAATTAGATTCAACCATAACCTCATTTATTTGGAATTCAAAACATCCACGTATCAAAAAAGCGACCCTACAAAGGCCAAAGGCAGAAGGAGGCATGGCACTACCTAACTTTCAATTCTACTACTGGGTAGCAAACATACAAACTATAAAAACCTGGACTTGGACAGAAATAGACAAACAGACACAGGCTTGGTCAGCAATAGAAATAAAATCCTGCAGCACTTCTTTATATTCTTTGCTTTGTGTCCCAATAAATGCAAGTTATCGTCAATATACTAACAACCCAATTGTGCTTCACTCATTCAGAATACGGAACCAATGTAGGAAGCATTTTAAGATGAAGAAGCTTTTATCGGTGGCACCTCTGCACAAGAACCACCTTTTTCAACCCTCGCAAACATATGCAGTTTTTAATATCTGGAAAACATTTGGGATTAAATCACTTAGATATCTGTACATAGACAACATCTTTGCATCCAATGAACAAATTACATTCCAAATGTAACTTTCCAGCAACACATTTCTTTCACTATCTTCAAATTAGAAAACTTTGTTAAACAGAACCTGCCTGATTTTCCTCATCTCCCACCTCCCTCTATGCTGGACTAAATATTACTCAGTCTCGAGGACTCAGACAGCATTTCTGCAATACATAAAACCATTTTACAGTCCCTCCCTTTCAAAGATCCAAGAGGACAATGGGAAAAGGAGTGGAAGGGAGCAATGCAAAGAATTCACTTGAGCTCCATATGCACAAAGCATAGGATTATTCAACTCAAAACTATCTACCGAGCACATCTCTCTTGCTTAAAATTGTCCAAAATGTTTCCAGGGTGAGATCCAACCAGCAAATGTTGCAATCGAGTTCCAGCTTCACTGTGCCGCATGTTTTGGGCCTGAACCAAATTAATATTATTCTGGACCAAAATCTTTTTCCGAAAGGATGTCACAGTACATGTTGGCATTCATGGTTCCCTCAATGAACTGTAGCTCCCCAGTGCCGGTAGCACTCATGCAGCCCCAAACCATGACACTGTCACCACCATGCTTGACTGTAAGCAAGACACACTTGTCTTTGTACTCCTCACCTGGTTGCCGCCACACACGCTTGACACCATCTGAATCAAATAAGTTTATCTTGGTCTCATCAGTTCCAATAATCCATGTCCTTAGTCTGCTTGTCTTCAGCAAACTGTTTGCAGGTTTTCTTGTGCATCATCTTTAGAAGATGACGACAGCCATGCAGACCAATTTCATGCAGTGTGCGACATATGGTCTGAGCACTGACAGGCTGACCTCTGCAGCAATGCTGGCAGCACTCATACATCTATTTTCAAAAGACAACCTCTGGGTATGACGCTGAGCACGTGCACTCAACTTCTTTGGTTGACCCTGGTGAGGCCTGTTCTGAGTGGAACCTGTCCTGTTAAACCGCTGTATAGTCTTGGCCACTGTGCTGCAGCTCAGTTTCAGGGTGTTAACAATCTTCTTATCGCCGAGGCCATCTTTATGTAGAGCAACAATTCTTTTTTTCAGATCCTCAGCGAGTTCTTTGCAATGAGGTGCCATTTTGAACTTCCAGTGACCAGTATGAGAGAGTGTGAGAGCGATAACACCAAATTTAACACACCTGAGACCTTGTAACACGAATGAGTCACATGACACCAGGGAGGGAAAATGGCTAATTGGGCACAATTTGGACATTTTTCACTTAGGGGTGTACAGTAATCCCTCCTCCATCGCGGGGGTTGCGTTCCAGAGCCACCCGCGAAATAAGAAAATCCGCGAAGTAGAAACCATATGTTTATATGGTTATTTTTATATTGTCATGCTTGGGTCACAGATTTGCGCAGAAACACAGGAGGTTGTAGAGAGACAGGAACGTTATTCAAACACTGCAACAAACATTTGTCTCTTTTTCAAAAGTTTAAACTGTGCTCCATGACAAGACAGAGATGACAGTTCAGTCTCACAATTAAAAGAATGCAAACATATCTTCCTCTTCAAAGGAGCAAACAAATCAATAGGGCTGTTTGGCTTTTAAGTATGCGAAGCACCACGGCACAAAGCTGTTGAAGGCGGCAGCTCACACCCCCTCCGTCAGGAGCAGAGAGAGGAGAGAGAGAGAGATAAAGAGAGACAGATAAAAAATCAATACGTGCCCTTCGTGCTTTTTAAGTATGCGAAGCACCGTTCAGCATGTCGTTTTCAGGAAGCAGCTGCACAAAAGATAGCAAACGTGAAGATAATCTTTCAGCATTTTTAGACGAGCGTCCGTATCGTCTAGGTGTGCGAACAGCCCCCCCTGCTCACACCCCCCTACGTCAGCGCAAGAGAGAGAGAGAGAAAGTAAGCTGGGTAGCTTCTCAGCCATCTGCCAATAGCGTCCCTTGTATGAAATCAACTGGGCAAACCAACTGAGGAAGCATGTACCAGAAATTAAAAGACCCATTGTCCGCAGAAACCCGCGAAGCAGCGAAAAATCCACGATATATATTTAAATATGCTTACATATAAAATCTGCGATGGAGTGAAGCCACGAAAGACGAAGCGCGATATAGCGAGGGATTACTGTACTCACTTTTGTTGCCAGCGGTTTAGACATTAATGGCTGTGTGTTGAGTTATTTTGAGGGGACAGCAAATTTACACTGTTATACAAGCTGTACACTGACTACTTTACATTGGTCAAAGTGTCGTATCTTCAGTGTTGTCCCTATCTATCGAGCACATCTCACTTAGAATTGTCCAAAATGTTTCCATGGTGAGATCCAACCTGCGAACGTTGCAATCGAGCTCCACCCTCACTGGGCCACATGTTTCGGGCCTGCACCAAATTCACATCATTCTGGACCAAAATCTTCGTATGCCTTTCAGACAGCCTGGGCATCCCAATCCCTCCTCATCCACTAACAGCTGTGTTTGGTGGGCTCACAGAGGGGCTTAAAGTGGAGAACGACAAGCAAACTGTAATGGCCTTTACTTCACTATTAGCGTATAGACTTGTCTTGCTCAACTGGAAGAATCCTAACTCTCCTATTCTAAGTCAGTGGGTAACTGATGTTTTATATTATTTGAAACTGGAAAAAATCAAATTCACACTTAGAGGATCTGTGCAGAACTTTTTCAAAACCTGGCAGGATCTGATCAATAACATTTTAGAATAAGCTTTTAAAGCACTGAGGAAGCAGATTCTCTCCCCATTTCTTTTTCTTCTCCATTCATCTTTATTCATTTATTAATTCATCTATTTACTAATTTTTTACTAGCTTTAAGGTTTACTCTGCTGGCCATGCTCTCTCTCTCAGGGGTGGGGGTTGATTTGTTTTCGATCCTATTTTTGTTAAAATTGATCTGCTTGTATGGAATGTTGTGTGATTATAATAAAATCAATAAAATTTGATTGTGTAACGGGAATACAAAAGGTACACGGTGATCAAGAAGCTCAGGGACCTACCATGCTTGTTTCTGTATATCTAGGTCTGTAAGATCAGGGGCTGGCCGTCACAGATCAGGAGCTCATGTTGCATTCCATTTACCGTTGAAAGAGCTGGGAGTGACGTCCCACTCGAGTTGACTGTGTTCCAGTAAAACATTTGGAAAATCAATATGAACGCCTTCAGGAAAACCATTGTTGTGTTTACTCCTTCAGAATAAATAGCAGTTAATAACCACGTATTACACTGTATGTTGCGTATCCAAACAGTGTGGCAACATGTCCACAATTAGAAGTTGGACAGTACTGTGTGTACGACTGATTTAATGAAATGAAACATACGCCCTACCATCCATGACTTCTTCATGCTCTCAACAAGGACGACTTCAACAGGAGGATTGAGTTTTCGGAAGCGTGGCTGGCAAGACTGGAGGGGGATCCGGAACTGGCTCAAAATGTGGTGTGGACTGATGAGGCCATTTTCCACACTGTATCTGGCTCAGTCAACAGACACAAGTGTGTCTTTTGGAGTGCAGACAACCCCCACATTACCATTGAAGTCGAACACAAGTCCCCGGGAGTGATGGTATGGGCTGGTGTGTCTTATAATGGTATCGTTGGCCCATATTTCCTTGAAGGAAATGTCACAGGGGACAGGTATCTCAATGTGCTTTTGAATGATGTCATCCCAGAACTGCAGAACAGACAGAACCTTGATCGTATGTGGTGGCAACAGGACGGGGCTCCACCTCACTTTGCGATAAATTTGAGGAAGTTCCTTGACCAACAGTTTCCAAACCGGTGGTTAGGACATTGAGGGTCTGTTGAATGGCCTCCATGGTCGCCTGACCTTACCCCAGCGGATTTTTTTCTTTGGGGATATCTTAAGGACAAGGTCCACGCGCATCCTATTGACAGTATGGAGGATCTGTGCCTGGCGATTGTTGAGGAGTTTGGGAAAGTTCCTCTGCAAATGTGCTGAGACGCATGTGATGCTGTAGCCAGAAGCCTGTATCCAACTGAATGGAGAACAAGTGGGACATTACATGGAAAATCAGTGAATTAATTCAATGTAAGTCCATTTTCGTTTATTACAAGATGTTTTGAACAATTCTTTTGTCTTGCATTGTTTTCCTGCATTGCATTAAAAGTTGCATAATTAGACCTGGACCACCCTTTAGACAGAAGCACTAAGAAACAGTATAATACCACAGCTTTCACCAAAGTTCAGGCCATTTTGGATTGATGTCATGATCTGAAGTTGGAGAAAATCAGACTTGACAGAACAGCCCTGAGTTTATGAGTTGGAAATCTGACTTAAGGGGGTATTCCAGCTGACAATTCCGACAAGGAACTCGGAAATTCAGACTTCCCACTTCAAATGGAATGCAGCATTAAGCCACTGAAGCCTCCACCACCTCCTGTATCCAACAGAGAGTGTTAGCTCCCTGGGAATGAGTTCTTTTGTAATTGCGGCGTGTTATTTAACCTGAATCTACAGTATATACTGTAGATATAATATTAAAAGGCAATACCCCTCCTTTAGCGATACGGCAGTAAGAAATCACATAGGAGAAATAACAGCTTTCTTTAATGACGGCTTACGCTGCATAATAAACGAATGAAGCCATGACAAGGACCCAGTTCAGGAGTGGGGGCTGATGTGTAGAGTCTGCCATTTTCGGCGCTGCATTGGAAGGATTTTTAGGATCGGATGACGTTATCTCTCATTCGTCCGTCGGCTTCAAAGGTGTGCCGGGTAATGTTCCAAGGCTTTATACTCTCTTCACATGCAGGCCCCCACTTCGGTGAATCATGCCATTCCAAACAAGGCAAAGAGGATACAGTTTCATGCTGAGTTTGACACACAGAAATAGTATACAATGGTCATCAGTCTGACTGTCCATTTTGCAGTTGTCCCTAACTTGTCTTGTCTTATAATGCTTGCCTAGCATTTCTTATATGGTGAACCCCTGTGCTAAATCCGGCTCTGTGTCAACTGTGCATGTGAGTAGAAAAAGGCAGATTTATAAAATATATTTGCACAGAACACGTTACACTTATACACTTATTACACCTCCCAGCACCACTGTCCATTTCTAAACCCATCCTGTGTTCATATCAATTAGAGCAACTGTGCCTTCCGCGTGTTATTAATGACTTCAAACACCATTTATCTGCAGGTTAATAATGTCAGTTCTTTATAATAATAATCTGCAGATAATATTAGTTGAATCAATTCAGTCTTATTTATGCTAAAATGTTTTTCCCTTCCATTTATTTCCAGAGAAGTGACATTTTTGTACTCTATTAGTTAACATACCTAAAGAAGGAGAATGGCGCGGCTTTGTGAGCTATATGCGTGTGCACACTCTCTACCTGGCATTTAACTCACTTACATTGGGCATCCAATGAGCAGGGTTGCCAGATGTGCAGTTCTCAGGCCTAACTATGCAATTTCTGAAAGCGATGCATGTTCAAAACTTTTGATTTGTCAGTGTGCATTTTTTTGGCTATTTTTAAAGGTTACATGCAGGCGCCCTAATGGCAAAACACCAAGGGAGAATCTCCTCCCCACTGGACTTCAATACCTGGAATAACTCCAAGTTTGTATTATCGATGTGGATATCAGCAAAACGTCTAGGTGGCAAACATCAACAGTGGCGAAACTACATCAAACTCGGCAAAACTTCCATCCGGTCGTCAACAGCATCGTTCAATGGGCTGGACCACAACACCATTAGGCGGGTTTTCAGTTGTCATTGGGCTAGATTCGCTAGACATATTTCCAGGACGTGGCAACCTTGCCAACGAGTCAGAGAAGTAAAATAAGACATTAGAACAATCTGGACGAGAACAGGTCATTCAGCCTAACAAAATTCGAAAGTCCCATCCACTTAATTCTTCTAAAATAACATCAAGTCAAGTTTTGATGGTCTCTAAAAGTCCGACTGTCTACCACACTACTTGATCTATTATTCCAAGTGTCTATCGTTCTTTGTGTAAAGAAAAACTTCCTAATGTTTGTGTGAAATTTCCCCCTAAAAAGTTTCCAACTGTGTCCCCGTGTTCTTGATGAACTCATTTTAAAATAACAGTCTCGATCCACTGGACTAATTCCCTTCATAATTTTAAACACTTCAATCAGGTCACCTCTTAATCTTATTTTGCTTAAACTGTAAAGGCTCGGCTCTTTTAATCTTTTCTCATAATTCATCCCCTGTGGTCCTGAAATCAGCCTAGTCGCTCTTCTCTGGAGATAAACTATATAAAATATACAAGTTCAAGTAACCGGTCTCATGGTCAAATTAAAAGAGTAAACTGTCACTGTCCTACTCCACTAACAGAATGAGGAGATCGTTCCTCCCCCAAACTATTCGACTCTTCAATTCAACCCGAGGGGGGGGAGGGGGGGGGGTAAACGTTAACATTATTCAAAGTTATTGTCTGTTTTTACCTACATTTTTATTACTCTTTAATTTAATATTGTTTTTTTGTATTAGTATGCTGCTGCTGGAGTATGTGAATTTCCCCTTGGGATTAAAAAAGCATCTGTATCTATCTATCTTGCCTACTATACTAAAATTAGGATCTATCTATCTATCTTGCCTACTATACTAAAATTAAGATCTATCTATCTATCTATCTATCTATCTATCTATCTATCTATCTATCCTGCCTACTATACTAAAATTAGGATCTATCTATCTATCTTGCCTACTATACTAAAATTAAGATCTATCTATCTATCTATCTATCTATCTATCTATCTATCTATCTATCTATCTATCTATCTATCTATCTATCTAGCCTGCCTATTATACTAAAATTAGGATCTATCTATCTATCTATCTATCTATCTATCTATCTATCTATCTATCTATCTATCTATCTATCTATCTATCTATCTATCTATCTATCTATCTATCTATCATTGCTAGTTGAAGTCACACAGAACACTTCCGTTTTAAGGTGGACGAGTTTACAAATTCTCCTGTACTTTTCAATGGGAAATTTTGAAACGTCAAACCTTCGCACAGCACAATCTGTTTGAGATCTCCAAACAAAACTTGACAAACCACTTTGAAGAATGAGTGTGACACAACTCAACAAAATTGATCCATGTGCTGTTGCTTCAGACAGATGGACAGACATGGGCTTTCACAGTAGGTGCCTTGGACACCATACACGAACACGCCTGAGCTTACGTCACAGACCACAGATCCATGGCGGGGTCGATGGTTTACAGGTTTGCCAAGCGACTTCTTCAGCTCTTCCATCGAATTTGCAGCCTCAGTTCTCAAAGCCACGCTTATCATTAGTGTGGCGCGTTGTGTCACCGTCTGATTCAACTGCAGGATACGCTTCCTGGTGGACCCCAGCACATCTGTCATAATTTTGCTGAGATTTGTCAGTTTTATGTCTTTTGTCTATCACCATTCTAATTATCGGTGCCACCTCTATGCTCCCAATTACCAAGGACTGCATCCTCGACTGAAAGCCTCCTCTTTATCTTTTACCATTTATTTTATTTTATTTTTTTTTTTCCTCTGGCTCAGAATAGCTCCACAATCTGCAGATGACAAGCGTGAAGTTTGTTTTCTTGCCTCTCTCCTGCAGGGAAGGCTGAATAAGCAGGCGGAGGTACGGAGCCGCACTTAAAGGCGCTGCAGAGTCTTCCTAACGAGCCTGGAGGTTCGCTTCCTGCCGTAATTATTACATTTAAATGTTTCATTACTATTAAGCTCAAAGGGAGACAGGTAAAAGAAGCCTTTTATATCCGTTGACGGATTTATTGGCATTTCCAAAGGCAATTAAATGTCTTGTTTGTATTTGCCGACAGATTCAGGGGGAAGCATTACTCCAAGGAGATGTGCTAGCATTCGGATAACGGAGGAGCAACTTGTTTAAATTATAGTTCTTCATTAAGCTTGTAAGCAGGGATCACAAAAACTGCTGAACAAGACGCCTGTCCCTGCATGCTAAAGTGTAAAGCCAGTAAATCATCCTAAGCTGTGCACCTTCTGGGTCACAAAGCAAAGTGTGACGGGTTGTCACTGTTGAATCATTAATGGATGTGTCTGCAAGTTTGCCATCATTAAAACTTTGAAAAAAATCAAGACTGATCGGAATTTGTCATTATAAAACTTCAAAAAAAAATCAAAGGGGTTGAGCAAAAGGACTCCTTGGTCACTCCTAGAGGAGGAGAAACTGATCAGCATGTTTATGATGATGGCCTCCATTGATGGATTGACACCAGCGAGTGGTCGTTAACGACTCCAGTGGGTCCCCACACTTCTGATCCAGTGAAATAAGCAGAGATGGAGCTGGAGATAGGGCTGTGGCTACATTAGATAAAGTTTCAGACGTTTCAGAAATTCTCAAGTAGCAGTTTTATTAGAGGTGGCACTGTAGTTAGGGTTTCAGTTAATGACCAGGGTTTTCCTTTCTGCAAGTCAACGGTGGGTGTATTGTCCACACTCACTTGGCAAATTCTTAGAAATACCGCACATAAGCTTCTCCATTGTCACGTGTGTACGTATGGGCTCCAGTAGATGTCATTACCAGCCAATCCAGGATTTGGCACTGTTTTCTGCTCCTTTCTCTCTTTCTCCCTCTGCAGGCTGCCTGATTGACAGCCCTACCATTGCTGATGTCATTTCCGGTGTCCGTCCTCCTCAACCCGCCCCTTCCTGCCATCCTCCTCCATAAACCAGTTACTTACTTCAGTTCTGTTTGGACTCATGTCTGTAAAGACGTCTCTGCAACTATATGTGTGTTGATTTACACCAAAAGAACGGTCAGATTATAAAGGGGTGTGACACTAGAGGGCGCTGTCGCTCCTCTAAACCCACAGACAGAACGTCCAAGGCTCCAGGTAAAAAGCACTAAGAAGAATTTTTCATATTTTTCTTCGGTAAAGTGCATAAAACCACCACCACCACAATACATAATTATCAATAATAATAATAATAATAATAATACAATAAATCAATCCTCCACTCCCAGCAGCTCCGTGACACTACCACCCAACTCTGCTAGTTGTGTCTCTCTTAGTCCTTTAAATAGTCCTTGACCCGGAAGTGCTTCCTTCTGTCCTTCTGTCCATGTGATTCCATAGCACTTCCGGGTCAGATAAAGACTTATATTTTTCTTCAGCCCAGAAGTACTTCTGTTCTTCCGTCCCTGTGACTTGGGAGTACTTCACTATCACAACCTAGTGAGCTGAATGACTTCCGGCCTGTTGCTCTGACGTCACATGTGATGAAGACCATGGAGAGGCTGCTGCTTCACCACCTGAGGCCACAGGTCCGCCACGCCCTCAACCCTCTGCAATTCGCATATCAGGAGAAGGTGGGAGCGGAGGATGCCATCATCTACATGCTACACTGATCCCTCTCCCACTTGGACAGAGGCAGTGGTGCTGTAAGAATTATGTTTCTAGACTTCTCTAGCGCTTTCAACACCATCCAACCTCTGCTCCTTAGGGCCAAGCTGACAGAGATGGGAGTAGATTCATACCTGGTGGCATGGATCATGGACTATCTTAAAGACGGACTTCAGTATGTGCGTCTTGGGAACTGCACGTCTGACATTGTGGTCAGCAACACAGGAGCGCCACAGGGTCTGTACTTTCTCAGGTCCTGTTCAGCCGATATACATCGGACTTCCAATACAACTCGGAGTCCTGCCACATGCAAAAGTTCGCTGACGACACTGCTATCGTGGGCTGCATCAGGAGTGGGCAGGAGGAGGAGTATAGGGACCTAATCAAGGACTTTGTTAAATGGTGCGACTCAAACCACCTACACCTGAACACCAGCAAAACCAAAGAGCTGGTGGTGGATTTTAGGGGGCCCAGACCCCTTATGGACCCCGTGATCATCAGAGGTGACTGTGTGCAGAGGGTGCAGACCTATAAATACCTGGGAGTGCAGCTGGATGATAAACTGGACTGGACTGCCAATACTGATGCTCTGTGTAAGAAAGGACAGAGCCGGTTATACTTCCTTAGAAGGCTGGCATCCTTCAACATCTGCAATAAGATGCTGCAGATGTTCTACCAGATGGTTGTGGCGAGCGCCCTCTTCCATGCAGTGGTGTGCTGGGGAGGCAGCATAAAGAAGAAGGACGCCTCACGCCTGGACAAACTGGTGAGGAAGGCAGGCTCTATTGTTGGCATGGAACTGGACAGCTTGACATCTGTGGCAGAGGGACGGGCGCTGAGCAGGCTCCTGTCAATCATGGAGAATCCACTGCATCCATTGAACAGGATCATCTCCAGACAGAAGAGCAGCTTCAGCGACAGACTGCTGTCACCGTCCTGCTCCATTGACAGACTGAGGAGATCGTTCCTCCCCCAAACTATGAGACTCTTCAATTCCACCCGGGGGAAGGTAAACGTTAACATTATACAAAGTTATTGTCTGTTTTTACCTGCATTTTTATTACTCTTTAATATTGTTTTTTGTATCAGTATACTGCTGCTGGAGTATGTGAATTTGCCCTTGGGATTAATAAAGTATCTATCTATCTATCTATCTATCTATCTATCTATCTATCTATCTATCTATCTATCTATCTATCTATCTATCTATCTTCCGGGCTATACAGGAAACAACAATCCCCTTGTCTCCCTGCAGCGTCACACGGCGGCACCTACGGCACCCAGCAGGGCTGTGAAGCCGAACTCCAACTTCCAGGATGCCCTGCAGGAATCCAGGGCACTTCCATGCTTCAGGGAGAACTCCATCTAGCGGCCTTGATATGAAACTGCCGGCCGCCTCTCACAGGGGTTACCAAGGTGGTACCCCAACTCTTTACCTGTGTTCTCAGTGTCATATTACACCATGCAATTTTCTAATCAGCTAATCATGTGGCAGCAATGCAATGCATAAATGGTGGGTGTAAAGTCCACACTCACTGGGCAGATTCTTAGAAACACCCACACATAAGCTTCTCCATTGTCACGTGTGTACGTATGGGCTCCAGTAGACGTAATTACCAGCCAATCCAGTGGTTGGCACTGTTTTCTGCTCCTTTCTCTCCTTCTCCCTCTGTAGGCTGCCTGATTGACAGCCCTAAAATTGCTGATGTCATCTCTGGTGTCCGTCCTCCTGGACCCGCCCCTTCCTGCCATCCTCCTCCATAAACCAGTTACTTACTTCAGTTCTGTTTGGATTCATGTCTGTAAAGACATCTCTGCAGCTAATTGTGTGTTGAACGGTAAGATTATAAAGGGGTTACCAAGGTGTTACCCCAAACTCCTTACCTGTGCTCAGTGTCATATTACACCATGCAATTTTCTAATCAGCCAATCATGTGGCAGCAATGCAATGCATAAACGGTGGGTGTAAAATCCACACTCATTGGGCAGATTCTTTGAAACACCCGCACATAAGCTTCTCCATTGTCACGTGTGTACGTACGGGCTCCAGTAGATGTGATTACCTGCTGAGCCAGGGGTTGGCACTGTTTTCTGCTCCTTTCTCTCCTTCTCCCTCTGCAAGCTGCCTGATTGACAGCCCTACCATTGCTGATGTCATCTCCGGTGTCCATCCTCCTGGACCCGCCCCTTCCTGCCATCCTCCTCCATAAACCAGTTACTTAGTTCAGTTCTGTTTGGATTCATGTCTGTAAAGACATTTCTGCAACTAATTGTGTGTTGAACGGTAAGATTATAAAGGGGTTACCAAGGTGTTACCCCAAACTCCTTACCTGTGTTCTCAGTGTCATATTACACCATGCAATTTTCTAATCAGCCAATCATGTGGCAGCAACGGAATGCATAAAATTACGCAAATACAGGTCAGGAGCGTCAGTTAACGTTCACATCAAACACCAGAATGTGGAAAAAAATGTGATCTCGGTGACCCTGACAGATTGATGGTGCTGGTTTGAGTATTTTTGCAACTGCTGATCTCCTGGGATTGTTACACACAACTGTCTCTAGCATTTACACAGAATAGTGTGAAAAACAACAATACATCCGGTGAACGGTATGGACAGACAGAGAATGGTTATTTTCTGTTCGTCTTTTTTTTTCTATGCTTTTTACAAGGGCCATACTGTTGCGGTACTCCAATCCCCCTTTCTTGTCTTTTGTATTTTATTGCAGCGTCATGTTATGTTTATCCCGTCGTGTGTCATTAACAGTCTCGAAAAAACGGAGAGATCTGTGTTCATGTAATAATAATAATTCTTTTAATAATAAGAAGAATTCTTTGCATTTATATAGCTCTTTTCTCACTACTCAAAGCGCTCAGCAATTGCAGGTTAAGGGCCTTGCTCAAGGGCCCAACAGAGCAGAGTCCCTATTGCCATTTACGGGATTCGAACCGGCAACCTTCTGATTGCCGGTGCAGATCCCTAGCCTCAGAGCAAGTTAACTGAATCTTTAGCTTAATGGTTGATGATTGTGATCACCTAAACCCGGGAGATGCTCATACGAGAACGCAAAGACAGAAATCAATGGAGAAAAAAAAAGAAAAATCACAAAGCGTTTCCCGAGATTTGCCACTAATTATAACACAAAGAGAGAGAGAATCTTTCACTTGAAATTATTCACCGAGGGATACTGTATTTCAGCAGTAACTTGGAGATAAATTGAACCGACCCCTAGATTGACCCGTGAAGGTGAGGAACCTGACCAATCAGAAAGCATGTGTAAGTGCAATAAGGTGTCTGGCACCAATAATCATTCCACGGTTGAAATCACGGAGATCACATTTTTTCCCCATTCTGGTGTTGGATGTGAACATTAACTGAAACTCCTGACCTGTACCTACGTGATTTTATGCATTACACTGCATCCGCATGATTAGCTGATTAGATAATTGCATGGATAAGCAGATGTACGGGTGTTCCTAATAATTTGTCAAGTGAGGCTGAGACACTAACGTTAAAGTATTTAGTAATGGGGAGACTTTTCTCCAGTATGTAATGAGTAAAGCAATCCTAGAACTTCTCTGAGTATCCGCCCCAACTCTGCCGCTTTTGCCTGCCTGACCCCATGTCTTACTTGCAGGTCCCCTCCTGTCCCTCACATGTCTGCTGACACCTAGTGTCCTGCTGGCTTCTTTCTGGCCCACCGCAAGCTCTTCCTTTCTCCGTTTCCCCATTCTGACTTCCCGTTTACGCAGGCTGGATTGTACAGAAGCTCTCCGACTGCCAGTGTGGACATCCTTGGTTTTCTTCCATCGTGTCACCTGAATGTCTAATCTTGAGAAACCTGAATTGTTATTAGCAAGAAGACAATGCAGATTGGTTTCATTTTCTATTGTCTTCTCTCTCTCTCTCTCTCCCTTCAACCGCATTTTCAATTTCCGCTGGATTTCAGCCTACAAGAGCATTAGGAGAACCCTGCCAACTGCAACTAAGGGTACGCCCTTAAGCTGGCGCTGTTCAGGATATTTGTGACACCGCAGTAGCTTGTAACTATGCAAGAAAACATCAGTTCCTCCCTTTGCCTCGCCCTCCATCTTCTTTTGCAGCCTCCCGCATGCAGTTATCATTCTTTGGCTGCCACTCGAGTCTCTTTTCCTGTGCCACGTCGCAGCGACGGAGAGCCGTATCGTGAGCCGTCTGCCAGCGAGTAAATTAGTAGCATGCGATGGAAGTACAAGTAAGCCAAAAACCCTGTGATGTCAAAGATTCCTGGGGAAAACATCTCCCAAAATGAACAGCTGGAAAGCGTTAGCCGTGTGAAAGAGCGTTTTTCGGGCGCTGCCACTGCCGACCGTTTGAATAACACACAAAAATCCTGTTGAACGGTGGAATTCCTTTGGCTCACATGGTTTCAGCTTCAGCACAGTCGGTTTTTATTAGCTTTGAAGTCATCGGTAGTTTTGTAGCTTCCTGATATAAATAAGAAAAATGAAGACGTGCCAAGTGTACAATTTTATGTTTTTTTATGTATTGAGTGGATACGTGTGGGTCTCATGCCTCACTGAGAAGAATCAAAGATGGGCATTATAAGGCATAACTCATTATAAGGCCCTGCAGCTGTCCACCATTACGTGAGCTCAGGCGGACAGGACCTTGAAACTATAAAAGTATGCACCAGTGTATCATTCTTATCTCATTACTGGGTTATGATGCTCAAATGGGTTCTCTTATAATGCAGCCTGTCGTTTAGCCGATGTCACATGACGTGACTTCTAGTCGGAGGGGTATTTCAGGCTTACTGACTGCCGTTGCTCATCTCGTCACCAGACCAGGTCAATTTACGTGACTGAAAATCGCTGGGCGTGTCAAATTCAGTGACATTCCAGCATAGTCAATAATGTGTCGCCTGATGGAGCCGGTGCTGTATGTAGGGTTAACAGATACGGAGAGTTGTTTTCCCTTTTCTCATTTCTTTTTTTCAAATTTTGTCATGGTGCATAAAACACAAGACATCAGACAGACGAGACACGCATGCTTCTTATTTTTTGTCGCTCCATTATTTGCATTGTACTTCTGGATGAGCACTTGCTGCTGGTCAGCTCTCATGAATACACAGCCTGAAGCCGAAGACTTAAGACAAAGTGATACCTGTTTGATTTCGTCGGGGTGAGCTGTGGACTCGTTGGTGTGAGACATTGAGTATGTCAGACTGATCTTCTTCACAAGTGACCGCAGCCTGCTGCCTCCAACTTCCTACGATTATGTAAGTGAAAGCTATGAATGAAAATATTTGATTAGAAAAAGAGAAGAGAGGAAGCCACGTGACATGTAGCCCCCTTAGCGTTACATTTTTTTTCAAATAAACCATATAAAAAGTGTTGCATCTTTTGGCTTTAAAAATTGCATCTATATATATAATTCACAAAGTTGCCGCCAAAGGGGGAAGACACCCATGAAAGCATGCACACCAAAACAAGACACCCATGAAAGCACGCAGGAAGAGGTGTGGATTCACTAAGCTGCCGACAAGTAGGAAAGAGCCTCGCCCACCAACTCTATGACCATTGGATACGACGACAACTCGCAGAGCCACGCCCACTAACTGGGACGCGACGCCTCGGAAAAAACGGCGTCATTTATGTTCATCTGTTGTACGCTACAGATGGACCTCTGAGCCACCTTGAGTTGGGGGCAGCAAGTCTTTGATAGGCTGCAACAAAATGATGAAAGTACGGGCGCATTTTTTCACACAAGCTGTGTGTGTGTGGGTGGGTGTTAGTTAATTTGTTACTCGAAGTATTTCAAGGTTTAATATGCACAGGCGGTAACACTGCAAATGCAGCCCAAACAAACCCAAAATCTTCCACAGTCTCCTTACTGTAAAGCAGCAACACTACTACTGCGCTACAAGACAGAGAATGCAGTTAAAGAATGCACCAGGCTCGATTTTACTTTCGCTTCTGTTTGGACAACTGTGTCGTTCAGAAAGTGTTCACCCATCAATACATAATTATGCGGCATATGATACGCCGTGAGTTGGCAAGAGCCACGACCACCAAGTCGGACACAAAAACTCACCAATCACCAGGTTAGTCGAGTTCCTCCCTACTACGATCCACATGCACCTCAGAGCCACAGATACCTTTCGGTTACGACGTACAACTGCGTTCTCCATCGCAAACTGTTTTACACGCTGCATAAAGCGATTCGCATCCGCGCCACCAACACTCCTTTTTTCACGGACCGCGTCTACCCTCGCTCTCTACAAACTGCAACAACTCACCACACAAGGATGCCCTATCTTTCGAGGCATTCACACTGCCGGAAGACATCCATGGGATACGCAGAAAATAGCCATGTCAGTCAACGCAGATCAGACACCCAGGCAAACAACACTGAATAATCAATAGCTACAAACTACCAAGACATGGAGTTGAAGCAGAAACCTTGACAAACTTTAAGAAGAATCAGAACGAGATATTAGGGCAGCTTAGCTATTAGCAAAACAAATGGGATTGATGGACTGAATGGCTTCCTCTCTTTTGTCATTTATCTTATGTTCTTTGGCATGCATGGCTGGGTCCATCCTCTTACACAAGCATTGTTTCATGTTTTGAAATTGAGAAAATATCCACAGCGTACTAACTCCAGAATCTAGATCTGAGGAGTTTTTTTATAGGATGTGGAGAACTTGGTTTTGGGTTTCAAACCATTTCCATGGCAACCCACTAAACATGAACATGGCTGTCATTTTGTGTGGAGATAATTGGAGGTTTGCCTTGGTAGTCGCCTGTAAATTAATACCAAAGGTAGCTGTTTTTGGGTTTCAAGCCAGTACTGTGATAATTTTCTATAAATGTTAAAAGGACAAGCAGTCCCACACTTCAACAAGTTTCTGCCTAAGGCCACTGTGATCGAGTCCTTCTCAGAGACGTAACCACTGCCTGTATCTCCTCCAGAGGGTGAATCGGCCTACCAAGCGTTTTGAGCCGTATGGTACTCCTCAAAGTAACCCGATTGCACGCATTGGTAAGTCACACTTCTTGAAACTGAGATCGACATCCGGTGTTTGATGTTGTTCTGTAAGAAGAAAGAATGCCTAAAGTAGTCGAGCCTCACTTTATTTTGCAACCTTTGCTGTCATCAAGTTGGTAAAACCAAATAATCGTGTGTACATGACTAATGTCAGCATTTAGAAACAGAAACCGGTTCAGCTTTCTGTCCCTTGATGTTGACTTTTGGCACACACCTGCCTTGAAAAACATAATAATATAAAGATATCATAGTCATAAATAAATGGTGGTTGAGTTCCTCTAGAGCAGTGGTCCCCAACTCCAGTCCAGGAGGACCACAGTGGCTGCAGGTTTTCATTCTAACCCTTTTCTTAATTAGTGAACTGTTTTTGCTGCTAATTAACTTCTTTTGAGTTCATTTTATTCGACTTGTTCTTGAAGACTCAGACCCCTTAATTGTTTCTTTTTCCTTAATTAGCAGCCAAACAATAATGAGATACAAAATGAGCCAAAACAACTGGTGTCCATCCTACAATATCTGAAAATAAAGAAAGATGAAGGTCTCAGGAATGCTGATCTGCTCAGGTCCACAAAACATTTGAACAGTGAGCTTAGAAAAGAGAAAATCATCAATTTCAGAAATGTCTGCTATTGGACAATGAGAACAGCAACAAGAAATGGAATTAAAGAACGAGTTTAATTAACGACAAGAATCAAAGCCTAATTAAACAACTGGTTTGCGTAAAGTTGGTTGGAGTTTGAGGGCCTGACTTAGTTAGTTTTCTGTTGCCTAACTCACTTCACACTTCATTTCCCTCTGGGTGCCATTGAAGGAAAGAAATGAAGCAATTCAGAGGAACGATGAAGAAATTCAGGAGAACAAAACATCCATCCATCCATTATCCAACCCACTATATCCTAACTACAGGGTCACGGGGGGGGGGGGAACAAAACAAGTCAATTAAAATTAATTCAGAAAAAGTTAATTAGCAGTAAAAGCCGGTCACTAATTAAAAAAAGGGTTAGAATGAAAACCTGTAGCCACTGGGGCCCTCCCTGAAGACTTAAGTGCCAGCTTAAGTGAAGAATTAAGATAAACGTACAAAGTAATTACATCACAAACACTGACTTAATCAGTTTTAACGTGAAAAGATGCAGACGAAAGAAGAGAAGAAGTGGGGTGCTAGGGTGGAGAAAAGAAGAGCTGCTCAGGAAACAGCAAACGCATCAACCTCTGAGCAAACGAATGCTAAACGAACAGAGAAAGAGTCTGAAAGCTATAAGTCAAGTGTATTCACTGCACGTTATCGAGCAGCGCACCGTTACTGGTAATGTATTTTTACACTATTCATGTGACTTCCTTCAAAACGTCCTACAGTGCATCTGGAAAGTATTCACAGCGCATCACTTTTTCCACATTTTGTTATGTTACAGCCTTATTCCAAAATGGATTAAATTCATTTTTTTCCTCAGAATTCTACACCCAACAACCCATAATGACAACGTGAAAAAAGTTTACTTGAGGTTTTTGCAAATTTATTAAAAATAAAAAAATTGAGAAAGCACATGTACATAAGTATTCACAGCCTTTGCCATGAAGCTCGAAATTGAGCTCAGGTGCATCCTGTTTCCCCTGATCATCCTTGAGATGTTTCTGCAGCTTCATTGCAGTCCACCTGTGGTAAATTCAGTTGACTGGACATGATTTGGAAAGGCACACACCTGTCTATATAAGGTCCCACAGTTGACAGTTCATGTCAGAGCACAAACCAAGCATGAAGTCAAAGGAATTCTCTGTAGACCTCCGAGACAGGATTGTCTCGAGGCACAAATCTGGGGAAGGTTACAGAAAAATTTCTGCTGCTTTGAAGGTCCCAGTGAGCACAGTGGCCTCCATCCTCCGTAAGTGGAAGAAGTTTGAAACCACCAGAACTCTTCCTAGAGCTGGCCAGCCATCAAAACTGAGCGATCGGGGGAGAAGGCCTTAGTCAGGGAGGTGACCAAGAACCCGATGGTCACTCTGTCAGAGCTCCAGAGGTCCTCTGTGGAGAGAGGAGAACCTTCCAGAAGGATAACCATCTCTGCAGCAATCCACCAATCAGGCCTGTATGGTAGAGTGGCCAGACGGAAGCCACTCCTTAGTAAAAGGCACATGGCAGCCCGCCTGGAGTTTGCCAAAAGGCACCTGAAGGACTCTCAGACCATGAGAAAGAAAATTCTCTGGTCTGATGAGACAAACATTGAACTCTTTGGTGAGAATGCCAGGTGTCACGTTTGGAGGAAACCAGGCACCATCCCTACAGTGAAGCATGGTGGTGGCAGCATCATGCTGTGGGGATGTTTTTCAGCAGCAGGGACTGGGAGACTAGTCAGGATAAAGGGAAAGATGACTGCAGCAATGTACAGAGACATCCTGGATGAAAACCTGCTCCAGAGCGCTCTTGACCTCATACTGGGGCGACGGTTCATCTTTCAGCAGGACAACGACCCTAAGCACACAGCCAAGATATCAAAGGAGTGGCTTCAGGACAACTCTGTGAATGTCCTTGAGTGGCCAAGCCAGAGCCCAGACTTGAATCCGATTGAACATCTATGGAGAGATCTTAAAATAGCTGTGCACCGACGCTTCCCATCCAACCTGATAGAGCTTGAGAGGTGCTGCAAAGAGGAATGGGCGAAACTGGCCAAGGATAGGTGTGCCAAGCTTGTGGCATCATATTCAAAAAGACTTGAGGCTGGAATTGCTGCTAAAGGTGCATCGACAAAGTATGGAGCAAAGGCTGTGAATACTTATGTACATGGGATTTCTCAGTTTTTTTATTTTTAATAAATTTGCAAAAACCTCAAGTAAACTTTTTTCACGTTGTCATTATGGGGTGATGTGTGTAGAATTCTGAGGAAAAAAATGAATTGAATCCATTTTGGAATAAGGCTGTAACATAACAAAATGTGGAAAAAGTGATGCGCTGTGAATACTTTCCGGATGCACTGTATGTTCAAGTCCACTATGGCACACCAAAGGTCACCAAATTTGGGAATGTGCACTTCTCTGTAAGGCGGGCTAGGACGTGTTGTGCCTGTGATTAGACTCCAAGCCTCCGAACTCCCGAAGTCTAAATTCGTGTAAACTGTAGGCCTGCCGAATACGTAATATCACCATGGATTGGATTGGATTTGCCTGGCGATGGTACAAACATGTTACTGAAACTGTGAATTATAAACGCAATGAACTGTGCAAGTAGTTTAAGCTGTTAAAATTTTTTTAAATATCTATACGGCCCTGAGTGGGTCCCCCAAGCTCGTAGGCCCTTGTGTTTTGCACAATCCGCACAATCTATTGCTACACCACAGCCCCTGGATGTTTAACTACATATTGTAATTACTTCAGTAAATTTTATCCAATATTATAATACTGTAAGAGATGATAATAATTGACTAAAACCAAAGAACTGTTTATTTAAAAATTTACAAGTTTATTACAAAGTAACTATTATCATGCAAAAATGGATATGAAAAAATTAAGTTAAACAAGCAACAAAGCCAAGGGTTTAGTACACAAAGAGCCAGATCTAGAAATTAAGGACCCTTGATTATGCATTACAAGACTATAAGCCGTGTGGCTCTCTTGGCAACAAGTAAAGCACAAAACAATAATTTCTGGGTTGGAAAACACTAATTGTAGCATTAAGAGCTAAAAACACCAAGGAGGCCAAAGCAATACAACGAAAGCCTGTTTATTAAAAAAAAATAAAGTAAGCGCAGTGCAAAAATCAATACACTAAATAAAAGCAAACAGGCTGCCGTCTCTTTTGGCCTACCAAAATGGGATTTGCACCCCAGGATGTACCACCTGTTGATTTTACCACCAAAAGCATTACATTCTCACATGCCACAGGTTTTTTTTTCTTTGCCCACCATGGCCTAGTCATTCTTGTCCTGTAATCTCCCCCTGTCTCTAATTGTCTATTTCTCTCATCCCTTCACCCCTGTGACCAGTAGGGGGCATTGCAGACCCAACCTCAGACACAACCAACACATCCTTAGTGGTGGGTTCAAAAACAACTATTATTACAATAAAGTACCTTTTCACTCTCTCCTTCCAGTCCTACTAGTGAGCTTTGTCCTTCTTCCACCCGACTCCAACTCTTCTGGATGAGGTCGAGCAGCTTCTTTTATTTTGGACCCGAGACTAGCTCTGCTGCTTGGGCCAAGCCCGATGGATGCTTTTCCGAGTTGAGCGGAAGTCCCATAAAGTAGGGATGACAGAACCCTCTAGCAGCACCCACAGAACACGTCAAAGCTGCCCTATGGGACTACAGTTCCCAGTATGCCTTGTGGGTGTCCACATACTGTAGGTAGCTTCACCCAGGGAGGCTGCCACATACTGTGTCAGGGGAGCATGCAGCCCTGCCAGGTTGTCTCCCCCTACTATCCTTCCACCACAATGGCCTCACAGCCTGGGTATTTTTTCCTAGGTCTAACTCCCATCAGGATGCCAATGTATCCACTGGCTGACACAGGATCTTATTCTTGAGCCTTTGATGGGTTGGCCTCCTGGTCCAGGTAAGGAACCTTGCTCCATCCCGGCCAGGATGCCCACCCACATAATTGCTAATGTGTGGTGAATGTATTGGAACAAAAACAGCTGCTGTCACATCATGTAGGTGGGTGCTACACATTGGTGGTGGTGGAAGCAGTTCCCACCCTCTCTATGTAAAGTGCTTTGAGTAGTGAGAAAACCGCTATATGAATTGTTGCAGGAGTGAATGAAGAGACAGGGCAAGCCAAATCCTTGGGGCGTGAACTGGGAAAAACTAATAAGAAAATTAACTAAGATATGTGCCTTTTAGAAAACACAGTCTTTCTCTCAGGAACGACTGGGTTACAGGCTGTGGCTTGGGTCTGCACAGAAGCAAGATCAGCAGCGAAATTAGACGCCACCTTCCAGGAGCATTCCGGTTTTATAGCGGGCTTCCTTTGCTTCAGTGCCCTCAAAGGGCGGTTTCTCAAGGCTGTGCAGGAAAAAAGAAACAAAGACTGTTGGCGACAGTGCCCCCTCTAGTCCTGTGGTGGTACTACTTACTTTAGGCAAACCTAGAAAGTGACCCTCTGGCAAACATGTATGATAAAATGTAAAGAATTATTATTATTATTATTATTATTATTACCACCATCTCTGGCCTTATTTCCTCCCACCAATCAAGTTCTTGCCACCCATTACCAGTTTTCAGGAAATACCATGTAGTTTGTTTATTTTACAATTCAAGTGATGTCGTGATGATGTAGGCATTTCAACGATGTCACAGTGTCACGGTCAGTCACAGTAGACAGGAACACGAAAAATGGTTTGAGACCTCCAAGACAGGCCCAAAGCGTAGGCCAGGACCTTCAATGGCCAGCCCGGAAGAGGCTCACCCTAGGCAGCAAGTCCCCTAACTGTACTGCATGCAAGGACAGGCAGCATAAATGAGAACTGAACGTTAATAGAAACAAAGTCAAAAATAAGCATGCTCAAAATCAGGATATTGAGAAAGAGTCAGAAATCTCAACTGAAACACAAGCCAAAAATCAGAGTTGAAAAGACCGTGCAAGGTGTGTAGTTTAAAGACTAAATTTTGGTTTAGTAATTACCCCAAAAAGCAAAGACAGTATTGTAACAGCATTTCTTAAATAACCTACAAATCCCAGCAGGGTTGCTGGGCAGAAGGATGAATAGGCACTGTCTTTAAAAAGGAGTTTAAATACGGAGAGGAATCACGCTCATCTGCGTCTATTTGTTTCTACACTTCACACTCTGTTGGATGATAAATACAACCACCATGGATTACAGTTCTTTTTGGATTTATGTCCATGTCCTCTGCCTGCTTGTCCATGTGGTTTCATCTTCGTTGGATACGTCCTCATCCGGGGAGCACTCCCAATCACCCCAGATCTTCACTTAGCCATTGGAACCTGGCAGGACAAAACAATGCATTTCATTCAGGGTCTTTTCATTCTGCTCACAGTTGTCATCTGCACCTGCACCTGTCCTAAGTGTTAAGTGTTTATCGTGTAGTGCCTAGTATTTGATTTGGTTTCATTTGCTCAGTGTCTGTTAAATAATTATCGCCACCGGAGTAATTTGGGTGGGATTTTGCATACAGTACGTGTTATTTATTTATTGATTGTTTTTTGCTTTCTTCATTTATTTAATATATTCTTTATCTATTCTTTTTGAGCCGTGTTATTACCTGTCCCTGTTTGTGAGTGTGTGAGCCAGGTCAAGACTAGACCCATTCCTGGGGTCCCCAAAATAAAATAAATAAATAAATTACCATTTTGATAAGAGTTACAATCTAAGCATCTCATCCCAACCACTATAGTATTGAAATTGGCGGGCTGGTTTTAATATTGTCGTGCTTGATGAGCTCAGTCGACATGACTTCTTGTATCTGCTTCTTACTTGCAGAGTCGGTGCTCATCCCAAAGCAAAGGTTGAATCAGGGCAGGACAATAAATAACAAACAATTAAACATTACAGGCTAAATACATAATGTATTAATAAAACAAAGTTAGGATAATAGTCTTCACAGTACAGCGATTGTGTGAAGATTTGGGTCTAGTATTATTTTATTTCAAAGGGAAACAATTTACAAACAACCCTCTGCTAAACTTTGGACTTAAGACCCTAGCTACAACCTGCAGGCTGCAGCCAACAAGGCCTAACAACAGGCCGCTTGCATGATGCCATGTTTCAGCCCGGTTCTTCACTTGATTGGAGTTTAAAGTATTGTTTCTTGCCTTTTTTGTTAATTTTTTTAATTTATTTATGTTAATGTTTTTTTTTTGTTTGTTTGTTTATTATCTGCATTGGGTGCCATGCCTTAGTTATGCTCCATGTATTTTGTTGTTGGTTCCCCAAGAGGCAGAACTACCCTCTGTCCTATAGGTTTGGACAGTCTCCCATAGTTTCTGGTGGTCCATTTCAAATGTGTTTAGGAGTGGTGAGTGTGACAGTGATTTTTCTGTTCCTTTTTATGATCTACTGGAGTTTTCGCTCGGTATTTTGACTATTCTGTTTATTTCATTTTGGGACATATTCGCTTGGATGGCCTTTGTTTCAGGCAAATCCTTTATGTGCTCTACAGAGCTTTACTGCGTGACATAGAATATTTTGAAAAATTAACCTTTTTATTATTATAAAGATTTGGTGTTTGCTGTTATCTAGCCAGGGTTAGGGTGGCACGGTGGTGCAGTGGTAGCGCAGCTCGCTTCCCGGGTCCTCCCTGTGTGAAGTTTGCATGTTCTCCCCATGTCTGCGTGGGTTTCCTCCAGGTTCTCCGGTTTCCTCCCACAGTCCAAAGACATGCAGGTTAGGTGCATTGGTGATCCTAAATTGTCTCTGGTGTGTGTGTGTGTGCCCTGCAGTGGGCTGGTGCCCTGCCCGGGGTTTGTTTCCTGCCTTGCACCCTGTGCTGGCTGGGACTGGCTCCAGCAGACCCCTGTGACCCTGTAGTTAGGATTAAGCGGGTTGGATGATGGATGGATGGATAGCCAGGGTTTGACAGTATATTCCCCTCTAGTGGTCATTTTAGGAAGTGCTTTTTGGGACTTACATTAAATATTTAAATTACAAAGAAGGTCGCAAAAAATAACCCAAAAATTCTTCACATGGGATAGATAGAGCCAAAAAATTCTGGCTTGTAGAGACAAGTCAAACAGAAAATGAAAAAATGGGTTTGCATAAAAGCCCCAAAACACTATCCAAAATCAGAATCCAATAACAAGATGGCAGAGTCGAAGTGCTATAATTGTCAGAGGGGGACACTTTTACATTTTTTTGTGCACTGGGTGGTTCCATTAGGCACCCACTGTTGGGACTGGGGGGTGAGAAGTTAAAAGGCTGTCTGTACTTATTAATGGTATTTGCTGTCTTGCAAGGGAGTCACTGCCTTGAAGTCTGGCCTTGGAGGATGCCTGTATTTACCTGGCTTGGAAATATTGGTTCCTAATCAGCATATCTGTACTTATTAATGTTTGGTAACCATACATTTTGTTAACTTGTGTTTTCATTAATTGTTAAACCCAGGCAATTTAGATGTGCCATTGATTAAACTGTTTGTCCAAGACTGACAACAGCAGGGACTGAAGTAAATATAAACTTCTGGCCAGCAGAAGGCTGGGAGAAGAGTCCACAGGAAACGCTGCCAAGACACTCGGACAGGGCACAGGGGCTCGCAGGCAGACAAGGGTACCTGGCTGGCACGACGTGAGGCACAAGGGCGGCAACATTTACTTCCAGGGAGGAAGAGACAGCTCCACAAGGAGACGCCAGTTGTGGGTCCAGCGAAAGAGGGAAGCCGCATGAGAGGTCCAAGCGAAGCTGACAGACGAGGAATGAGACGTGCCTAGGTCCCAGCCACACAAGGAGCCCAGAGTGGAAGAAAAAGGAACAACGAAGAGACGCTGACAGGGAGTCAACAATTTGACACAACTTCTGCTGGGGAACAGAGTGCATCCATGAACAATTAAGTGTTGGGGTAACACAGTGCCCAAACTGGACTCTGCACCACTAAAGGTTGTATCCTCCAATTCTTGTTTTTAACGGACTTTTAGAGGGTGGACTGTGTATTTTCCTTTTAAAAAAGGGAAATTGATTCCTGATATGTTTAGTTTTTGTTATGTTCATTCATCTTTTTAATGTACCTTATATTGTTTTGTGTAATAGAACTTACTGTTGTTTTTTTCTAAAATTACTGTTGTGTCTTTCATTGTGTGTTTACTCACCGCCCAATTTAAAGAAACTTGTGTGCTATTATTGGTAAATTTCAGGAGTTCCCAGTCTCTTAATAAAACTGGGTGGCGTAGTCGGATATTTTAATGGTGTCTAAGTTAGATTACCTATAAGTGTGACCAGACACCTGTGACATAATGCCATACATGATCTTGTGCTCTCAGTGGCGCAGCGCAGCCTGATACTCTTGAATGCAGAAGGCGGAGTCGTGACGTGTCAGGGTGGAGCAGCCAATGAAATTCTGCATCATCGTGATTGCATATGCATGAGGGTGATTAGCATGCTCCCTATACTGTATGGCTCGTTCAGGGCACAGTTGGTGGCGTGTCCACATACACATATTTACAAGGATTTATAAATGGCAATTAGTGTAGAAATGTACTTAGGCCAGGTTTTATCAATCTGATTTTTTTATGCCATACAAATTTTCCTGTTTTTTTTTTTTTGCCATGCACATATTTTGACACAAAGTTTTATAAATGAGGCCCCTGGTTCTGCCACCTCTGCCACTATGCCATCCTCAAGTGAAAGGGTATCTCAGAGACATCAAGTCACTGCACGCTGGATTTAAGGCGGGTGCATTTACACTGGGCCGTTAACACCACAATATCCAGAGATGCACCCACTTACATGGCCAAAGGAAACTAAAAGGCCATTGCTGTATTTACTGAAACACTTTGGGCTCCGACATGATGACCCACGACCTCAAACACATGCATGTCAAGTCTTCATTTTAATTGGCCTTTGTGAATTTTGCATTTTGATCAGAGCCAATCAATTATACTTTGTAACACAGTAGGATTGTTACTTAATAATCATACTTTTGAAAGAGTAGCATTTGCATTTAACATACATTATAAAGTATAGTTTCCTTTGTAATCTACTCAAGTACAGTAATGCGATTGAAAATGTAATTTGTTACGTTACACCCCTGACAGTGCGTGTACAGTACAGCAGGCCTGGCCACTTGGAAAATTCATTTCCCAGATGCCCTGCAATTTGTACCAGTTTTATTGAGCGGCCTCCTCCCACTCATATGTGCTGCCTTTGCGACAGTTATGTTTTTATAAACGTTTGGTTTCTGCTTTGTGTACAATTAATTATGCAAAGAAAAAAAACAGAATATTTTTAAGGGAATTGTTCCATGCACATATAGGAGCCACATCAAAAGAATTATTATTACCTGCGAATGCAGGGTTTCATTATTGTAATACAGCTGACGCCACAGAAAATCTAGACGTGTTTAAATAAAGTATAGAATAAAGTGGGCACCAGATGTGTGCCACCCCGACCCGGAAAATAAAACAATGCCAGTACACAAGAGGGTCACCAATTTGACACAATATAAACAAAACAGCAATTACTCGGGCCATCCTGAACTTCTTGGAGAGTGAATGGGTGCCCAGTTAGCAAAATCAGAGGCAACTGCACCAACAGGATGGAACAGAGCAGCCCAAAGTCACACATGAAATCTCTGAAGAGAGAATGCAACAATGGCAGTAGGAGAGGCCCTGCATTCACCAGTGTAGTATGGAAAGGGCCACTACATAAAGCAAGTCACAATAGGGGGACATCACCTCCTGTCACACTGGGCACCCTTTTGACCAGTGAGAGTAGCTTATCTGCTTATCCCTGGTTTACACCTCTACCTTCTACTTCAATAGTGCTGTGTTCCAATTTGAAGTGGGAAGTCAAAATGTCCAACTGGAATTCCCCCTTAATTTGGATTTCCAACTGGGAAACTCGAGGCTGATCTGTCAAGTCCAAGTTTGTCCGACTTCAGATCATGATGTCAATCCAAAATGGTAACATACACCGCAAAGCATAGTGATAACTATAGTCTTATATTGATTATTAGCACTTCTGTCTATCTGTGTCTCATTAAATCAGTCGTACATACACAGTACTATCCATCCTCTATCCGTGGACATGCTGCTATAATGTTTGCAAATGCAAAATACCAAGTAATGAATTGTTCTCAACTGACGTTTATGGCGATGCACTGAAAGAAATGGCATGTCAGATTAAAATAAAATAAATACAGTATGTACATCGGTTGCACATAATAAAATTGTTTTTATCAAAAATAATTTAATTATGCTTAATGCACTAAATCAATATATCCTGAAGCCACATGAATTCCTCTTTAATAAAATCCCTGTGTGCATCCAGGTGTCCGTGTGCATGTGTCTTCTGGTGTAGTGCGCATGCGCGGGGCACGGTGCGATGCGCGATATTACTGTCAGAGAAAGTTACAAGCGTTTTACTGCGAGAGGAAATTAAAGGTACACAATACAGTGACGCATATTACAGCCACATACAAGCCAGTATTACTGTCGGAGGAGATTAAAGGCATATTACCGACGCGCATGCCTGTATTACCGCCAGAGAAAATTAAAGGTATATTACGGACGTACAAGACAGTATTACTGTCACAGAAAATTAAAGACACACAATACACAGCGGCAGCCCACGAAGAACGGTCAGCTCAGCAAGTAAACATCAACAAAAGAAAGGCTGAAAGAAAGAAAAATACGACCAACAAAAAGAATGAGGTCAAAGTCCCTTGCCATTTAATATAGACTGTTCCTACTAATGTTTATGTACTACTGTTCTAGCGCCCGTTATTGTAACGGGCTAAATGACTAGTTTTTATATAAAATGAGTGAAATTTTTTCATTCTCTGTTAAATCTACTCAACGCAGGTCCGAACACCATCAGACAAACACCAGGGGCCTCATGTATAAACGGTGCGTACGCACAGAAATGTTGTGTACGAACCTTTCCACGCTCAAATCGCGATGTATAAAACCTAAACTTGGCGTAAAGCCACGCACATTTCCACGGTAACTCATACCCTGGCGTACGCAATTTCTCCGCTCGGTTTTGCAGACTGGCGGCACCCAGCGTCAAAGCAGTGCTACTGTTCCTGTGTGGTTACCCTTTCTTAGATCCACATCCACGGCGGCGGCTTTATCAAATACACTGAAATTAACCGCATATCATTCATAAATTTAATGCATCTGATTGTAATTAACCAGTAACAATATAATGGTCCACAGAATGGTCAAACTACTGTTCCTGTGTGCTCATCCTTTCTTTCTTAGCTCCACATTCCTGACGCGGCTTTATAAATACACTGAAATTAACTGCATATTGTTTATTAGTGTAATGCATCTGATCGTAATTAACCTGTAGCAATATAATGGGCCAGGGAATAGCCATAGTATTCCAAATACCATAACTGCTTTAGCGTTGTTACGCTCACTGCATCTTGTTCTTCTTTTTGCTGTTCCCGTTAAGGGTTGCCACTGCGGATCATCTTTTTCCGTATTACTCTCACTGCACCACTCGGAGTATTTATATCACTGTATCTGAGTGTGAATCACAGCAGCAGATGACCGGAAAGAGAATTATCGGTATACAGTTTCAAGTACACACGACCTCAACCACGGCAAAAAGCGTCAAAGCCTTTCCTGTACGGACCTCGTGTTTCAGAAACAGTTTCATCCCAAGAACTATAAACGCACTCAATCAGTCCATCAAGTGCTCCTTGTAGAACTGTTTCTACTTATAAGTACAATCACCTCACTGTAAACTTACACTACAGTTATAATATTGCACAACCTGTGCTACTTTATAAAGCACGTATGATGACAATATCATTTTTAAGATGAAATGCAGCAAAATATGTTGCTTATAGTATACAGATAAAACTTTAACTTCATTTAAATAATCTGTATTGTTAATAATTAAACATGTGAGGACACGGTGCCGCAGCGTATAGCTAGTTCAAGGATAGCTCCTGCCTTGCGCTGTATTCTTGCTGGTGCTGACGCGACACTGGAAGGATAGACGAATAGAATAATTAAACATGTACTACGAAGATATTTCAATGTTCCTTAAAAGTTTTGAAGAATCGGCGTTCTAAGCTTACAAATGGCTTAACGTCTATTACAGAGCTGATTGTGTGGCGATTGGAGAAAGAAAAGTATGGACAGGAATTGGAGGTTAGTACGTTTGAAAGAGACAGTACTTCTGTAATAAATTATTTCATCGAAGGTCGCACATGGTGCAGCAAGCCACTTGCATGAGATATGAACAATCACTGAGCCACCGTGTTCCCCTGTTTAATAACATGCTTTCATTCCTATCATCATGAAAATGATATCACGTATACATCTCAGTATTTTAATTATTCAGAGAGCTGTAATATCTCAAATGTAATGCATTCTGTGTCCTGTCGGAGAAAGAGAAAGAACGGAAGCATGTAGTGATTCACACACACAGAGCACATAGAAGATCAAACACAGAACAAAGCATTTAATGTGCTACTTGAGAAACTAGTAAAATAAACGATTTTAAGATGAAGTTTATGATGTTCTACTTTAATGGCAAAATAAACTACGTGATTAAAGTGGAAATTTCGAGATTAAAGTTGACATTTCGTGCTTTTTTCCCACTGTGTGCCTATGTTTTTTGTTTGTACCCTAATAAGCTTTCATATGACACTCAGACGGTGGGCTACGACTTGCCTTTTCACGGCGACTTTGATTCTTTTTTATTTCGGGCACTGTGCGACTTTGTGAATTTGATCTTTCGAGTTTCTCCGACACTCTGTCAGTCGATCAACTTCCTTTTGTTGATTATACCACTGTTTAAACCAACAAATAGTACGTTTTTCCTTTGCCTCCACTTGGTATTCGCTGAAATTCTTATATTTTCCCCGTGCTTTTCCCATTGTCTTTTCACAGAAGGCTATTTATATTGATTTGCATATTCAAAGAGGCGTAATTCTGGGAGGAGTTGGGGCAGGACAGAAGGCGCGTGCACGTGCGTTACTTTTCACGCTGATCAGGATTTATGTAGTGGAAGAACATGAAAGTTTGTGTGCGCACAGATTCCTGCATCTGGATTTTTCTGTGCGTACGCACAATCCCTCTTTTGTGCTTACGCCATGTTATAGTGTGAGTTCTACGCACGCCGTTATACATGAGGCCCCAGCACTTTACAAAACACACGTTTATTCTTATAATAAAGGCCCACACAGCACACAGTGCTCCCGCACCAAACACTCCCAACACGGGCCTGTCTCTCACTCCTGACTCTCGCTCCCCGACTGTAGGAAGGCGGCTCCTTTTATAGTCACCCGGACGTGCTCCAGGTGCTTGATGACGTTCTTCCGGCGGCACTTCCTGGTGTGGCGGTAGTGCCGTATGAGCATCCGGAAGCACTCCAGGTGTCGCTGGAAGGATCTTCCCCCACTTTTCCAGGTGTGGCAAAAGTGCAGAGTTCCCGGGCTTTAGGAGACTTGAGGCGCCCCCTGGCGGTAGTCACGGGCCCCCACTGGGTTCGTGCCTCCTTGCTCCATCCCCGTGGTCCCCTGTGTGGACACTTTTTGTGACTGAAGACAGAGAAGAAAATTAAAATTAGTCAAAACCTTTTATTAATACATACCAGGCAAAGGTAAAATGTCAGAGAAACACAGTCCTAGGACACCGCACTTCATCTGCCTCGAGCGCAGATGTCCTTGTTCTTTTATACCCTTCTAATCTCCTGATCGTTGACCATGTAAGTAAAAAATAGCATCCTGACTCATTGTACTTTTCCAGTTTTTGTAAAGTCATTACCCTAAAGGTATATTTTCTTGTCACACACATCATCAAAAGAAACTTCTAGAAAGTATACATGCTTTTTGTCACGCACGCCAAACACAAACAAGTTTCATCACTCTGTCCTATTTTCTATACACACATACATTTTGTTCAATTACATCTTTTTTTGTTTCCACACTCCTCCCTTTTTTGAACAAAAATGATGTGGGCCTATATAATTCTATTTTGAAATGGTTGATGAAGGGGAAGGGGGATAGGAAGTGGAAGAAGCTATACGAGACATGCGCTCCTCATGTAGCATATATGCCCTTTCCATAGAGGCGGTAAAGTACTTAGATATTATATTGCGAAACAAAGGGATAATACAACAACCAACCAGGAGGAGGAGACAAAATGTCACAACCAAAGAAATAAAAACAGATCTTATCCATTGTCCCCAGGATCCGAAGGAGGATGTAAACCACTGATCCCAAGGATTTGTAATGCCAGAATTAGTGGAAAGTTCTTTAGAGAGAGCAGTGAGGCCTGCCAATGCACGAGTTATTGATCCATCTGGCGCGGTATTATTTGGAATATATGTACAACAAGCATCACCAAACATAGCACAGACACCTCCCTTTTCGGCAAGTAACATGTCCAGGGCTAGACGATTTTGCCAAGTCATCAGAGAAGTACGATCAAGCTGTTCATGTATGCCTTCAATAGCGTCTTTGGTGAAGTTAAGGAAACGTTGCTGGTTATAATAAAGATAATTAATCCAGTCTACATTCTTATTAATAGTAATTTGGGGTATGATAGATTCAAAACCAGCTGCGACTTGATCCCTAGCTTTAAATCTGTCTGGGACACCCCTAGGGACTCCAATAGCATCTATGTATACTCCAGGGCCATGTAAGGAGATATCAGTAGGCGTATGGAAAAGGGAGCGGGTATGTCGGAAATAAAAAAGGAGGTGTGGAATAATATGGGGAGTGAGAGGGAGGTAAGGATAGAAGTCTAAAAGGCATAGAAGTCTAAAAGGCATAACTAATTGGATTGGAGCACAGGTACCAGACCAATTAGGGGGAAAGGTGACAAATGAAAAAGTGGATGAAAGGGTAATCCTAACAGGAGAAAAATCTGAACCAAAAGTTGGGGAGATGGGTGTGTGTGCCAGAGAATGAGGGGTGTTAGTAACAGGATTGTCAATCTTAATTAGAAATCTCCCTAAAGGGTCTGTTCCAGATACATATACCCCTAATACATAAATACCTGAGTTACAATGGTTGTCAGCACATACAATGAGAGGCATGTCCTTTTATGATAGAAAACCGATTTTTCAAACCGTATTTTTGGGCCTCAAAAGGTTGATAACCCCAGTCCTCAGTTCCAGTGTTAGCAAAAACCCATTGCCAGTTGTCGCAGTCACTTCCCCTCATACACACGTATTTGTCAGATCCGGTCCACTGGGCTTGTCGACCAGTCCCACAGTTGATAATAGAGCAGAAATCAAACTGCACTGATGTGGTGATTCCCAACGGGAAAGTCAAGGTGACCAGGGCAGTAGACAAGGGAAAAGAAAAACATAGTAGCACAGCAATCAAGGGTGCCATCTCTTGTAATGTGAGGCGTGAATCCAGGCAGGCAATCCTTCAACTTTCACGGCGTGTGGTGTGGATAGAAGAATTTGGAATGGTCCTCTCCACCTAGGCTGATGCCAGTGTTTTCCTCCGAGTATCTCGAACCAGGATCCAGGTGCCCAAAGGAATTGGTAAATCCTTGGAAAGGGGGCTGGTCCTCCAGGCTTGATCAACCTGCTGGTGGATTTCCTTCAACAAGGTTCGCAAACCTGCAAGACTAGAGAGAAAATCATTGGGAGAAAAGGTTTGTTAGTGTGTTTATGAGTCCAGACTCCATCAGAGAGGGACCCTTCTTTGGACCATTTTCTCCTTTCGATATCCGTGGCTGCATTCTGTAAAGAAATAATTTGATTATCAGGGTCCTGGTCATTTCTCTGTTGGAATAAAGAAATTGGTGTGTTATTATATGCAGCCTCTTTAGCAAAGTGGTCAGCTAATTCATTCCCTTTGCTAGCAGGATCCTGTTTTCCTGTGTGAGCTTGACATTTAACAATCGCTAGCTCCGATGGTTTGGTTATAACTTCTAAAAGGGATTCGATCAATTTCTGATGTTGGATGGGTTTGCCAGTACTGGTCTTAAGTTGTGCTTAAAAGGTTATCTATGCAACATACTTAAACGCGTCTTTTCCTTCATGCTTATTATTAACAAGGAAAACATACGTGCTTGAACCTTTATTCGTATCAAGTGTGCTGACCACTGCGTCACCATGCTCTTCCTTTATAGTACCTAAAATACACAACTTACATTCATATCACAATTAGACACACACATTCATATCACAATTAGACACATTCCGCTTATCGCCAAAAAACTTGTCTCCCTTCTCATGTAATATTATTAAAAGAGCATTTTCCCTTCAAACTTGATCAGGGTTTAAAAGGAAAAATACTTTTGTATATTTACAAGCCTTAAACAAAAGTGGAGACATTCATTTGCGCTAAACCAATCACACAAATCGATAATTATCTTTTTCAGTTTTTAGTTAGAGCTCTCCAGGACTGGTCTTAAATTCCCTTAGTTTCCATAGTGTTCCATGATCATGGCAGACTCCAAAAGCATACCTGGAATCTGTATAAATTGTTACGATCTTCCCTTCGGACAGCTGACATGCTTGAGTGAGTGCTACGAGTTCAGCTGTTTTGTGCACTTAGCTTGATGAAATTTGATTTGCTTCCAGCAGGCGGTCCCCTTGGACCACTGCGTAACTGGTTGAGGGCGCTCCATTTTTCAATTGTAACATTTGACAAAGTACAGAGTACATTCTGATACTCATAGGGATCCCTTTTAATACACTCTATAACACACAAAATCACCCAAAGCATTTTCAACACACTTCACCCCAGTATTATTCTATATTTACACTATATTTGGAAAGGAAACAGAAACAAATGGACTCTGAAGAAAAGCAAGTTCAACTCTTCAGGACAAACAAACATAAGAAAAAAGAAAAGGACAGAAGAAATTTCATGAGAACTACATCCGTGCTTGCTAATACAGCTTCTGTTGTTGCAGCCACAGCACGAAGACACGGAGGAAATGCTGCGGCCACTGGATCCAGTTTTGTTTTAGAAAAAAAATAAGTCACCGGTCTTTGTTTATCTCCATGTTGTTGCGTCAGTACTGAATTCATAAATCCCTGCTTTTCGTCCACGAACAAAGTGAATGGACGAGAATGATCAGGCAAACCTAGCGCAGGCGCAGATAAAAGAGTAAATTTTGAGGTTACAGAGCCTTCTCAGCCAGTTGTTGCAACGGCTGTGCTCTTTCAGTAAAATTTAGAACCCACTGTCTGCAGTAGCCCAAAATACCTAAAACAGACATAACCTGTTGTTTTGTTTAGCTGCAGCTTAACCTTAGAAACTTTATGGCCATTGTCCCCCAAAAACAGCAACAATTTCTGGGTATTCATTGTACAATTTTTTTCTTCTGTAGCGCTACTGTATCCCGTCCGGCCAAAAGCCTTCTATCTACATACTGTATCCCGTCCGGCCAAAAGCCTTCTAAATTTTTTTTTTTTTTTTTTTGGGCAAGAGCTTAACCATAAACACAAAAGGGCTTCTCTGTATCCCTGAGGCATGACGGTCCATGTCCATCGGCGGTACCGCGTTTGACGAGATCGGGATGTACGGCGGAGATGCCAGCCTCTGCTTCGGGAGACAAAGGATATTGGGCACGGTGCGGGCGGAAGGAGGATTTCGGGTGGATCACCAGAGGCTCACAGTGGGCTATCCTTTGAAACACTACTTTAGTTATTAAATGGTCAGGAGTATCAAAAATACCTGGAGTAACTTGTAACCAGTCTGTTCTTTCAAGGCATTTTTCCACCCATGGTCCTATTTTCAGTTATTAAACAGTGTGATTTAGCTAAGGAAATATGAGGCACTATTTTGCCAAGATAATATATGTGCTGTGAGCATGTAAAATGAACAGAAGCAGCAGCCTTTGTGGATGAAATAAAAACACAGTAGATGTGAAGGGTTTCGGGGCAAGTACCAGAAGTAAGGAAAGATTCTAGCCAGGTGGTGTCTATTTCTATAAAATGTCAGGGGCCTGTAAATTGGGAAAAAGACAAGGGGAAAAAGAGTGTAGGGCTTTGAGGAGAATGGTGTGTGGGGAAATATCTCATGCTGCAAAAGAGGGTTTGGGGTAAGGGGTAATTTGACACAACAACTTTAGGGTTGAACAAAGTATGTCCGCCAGGACGTGACTGGACTTGAAGAGGTTTTGATACTTGAAGAAGGTGAGGTTGTCCAGAAGCAGGAAGCACAGTAACAGTTTTCGTTTGAAGCAGGGACCTTTGCCAGCTAGCGAGTAGATCAAGTGGCACCAGTGTCGATTAAGAAAACAGTCTCAGTGCCATCAACGAACAATGTCAGTAAAGGATCAGTCTCTGAATTATGAGTGAGCAAAGGTAGTTGAAAAGAGTGGCTGGAGGTCCCAGCGTTTTCCTATGGCCAGTATTGTTAGTCAGGGGTGTCAGAGGAAACAGGTGGAATAAGGGGAGGTGGGGGCTGTTGCTGTTTGTAAGGGCACTCCCGACGAAAATGTCCAGTTTCACCACAGGCGTAGCAAGAGAAGGAATTAGCATTGGAATTAAAGGGAGAGGGAATAAAAGGATTCTTAGTGTGGTCAACAGGAGGAGCTCTAAAACCACCTCGTCCTCTTCCTCGTCCTCGTCCCCTTCCTCTAAAGCCATATCCTCGACCTTGGTCAGGAGCATTCCTGGTATAATAGTTCATCTGTGTTGCCAATAATTTGGCATGAGAGTCCGATTCGGCCTGTTCAGCATGTCGTTTGACTTCATCAAACGTGGCACTTTCCCATTCAATACAGGAAGTGCGGACTTTGTTTTGTATATCAAGGCGCAAGCCGGAAACAAAAGGTGGAACTGCAGCTCGGGTGCGGTCATCAGCATTTCCCAAGCCCGAGTGATTAGCCATCAGGTCTTGAATCCTATGTGCCCATTCATCAACCGTCTCGTCTTTCTTTTGTTTTGCAGCAGAAATAAGGGACCAGTCTGTTCCTTTTTTATATTTTTCTGCAATATTTTGTCTCAACGCCTCCCATTGTGGGTTAAAGTCGCCTTCTCCACCCATCCCCTGTCCTCGAGTTAAAGCTGGGTCCCATACCCATGGAACGTCATTGCGGACACCCCTGCTAACAGTGGCCCATGTAGTCCCAAACTTTCGACGAAGTACCTGGGTCCATTCAGCAGCATTAGGCTTATACATGCTATCTAACTGATCAAGTTGTTCAACAAATTTTAGTCCTCCTACTTCCTTTGGATCTGGAAGTGCATTCACGACATCTTTTAATTCTTGAATGTCCCAATTCCGATGTATCATAACTGTTGTGGGATTTTGGGGTCCAGCTGGATGGGCAGGGTTATAATGGGGATTGGGAACTTCTATTAAAGGGCAAGTAAGTGAAGGTGAAGGATTAGATGGGAAAAAAGTTGGAGCTGGTTTGTGACTTCGAGTGCATTTAGAGACGGGGGTTTGTGTAGTACAGGGTGAGTCATAGTGATCTGTGCCTGGGGAATCATCAGGGGAAACTTCTGCTAGTTGTAGTGCAGGGGGGGACAGTCGGAATGGGGAATAGAGGAGGGGATAATAGAGGTGCCTGAGGTTGGTTCTGAGGAGGGGAAAAAAAATAATAGGATAAAGGGAGGGGAAAAAGATAATAGGATAAATCTAAACCTGTCTTCTTTTCTATAAATTTTTTAGGAGACCCATTTTTACGGGGCGTCTGTTGATCCTCCGAAAATAATCCTTCCAGCACTAATGATTTTGATCCCCTTGTGCGGCGATTAACAGGCTTACTGTTATAAATTCCCATTATGTCCCCTTGCTCTCCCGGGTTCTGTATTTAATTTTCCAACTATATACTGATTCGTCTAATCCCTTGTACGTATGAATCAGCAAGGCATTAAGTGTGCCACTCACTAAACCTAAACTGTTCCCTTCTTAGTCCCAAGGGGAGACACCTAACTATCGGTCCTGTCCCAGTTCCCAGGAGAACACAGTTTTGTTGCTTATTCCGTATGTAGATTTATTTATTCCGTCCTAACAGCAATCCTGCAATCTGTGCTCTTTTCGGTTTATATTTCCATACCACCCCGTTACTCGTCCCGTTAGCCTGTCCGCTCACATCCCCGGGTTCCAGCTCAGGTGACTTCGTGTCCGATTCGGTTCAAGTCTCCATCACCCTAAGCAACCCGTTGAGATATGAGTATGACTAGACGGTCAACAGGAAACTCGCCCTCCCGTTATTTAGAAAATAAAAAATATTCGGAAATCCCCCGGTGCTTACCCCAGCCTGGAAATGTGCAAGCTCTGTCTGGAAATCCGTTCAGTCACCGTGGATGTAGCAAAGAGGAGACCAGGGGCTCCTCACGCAAGAACTGTTTCAGGACAGGGCAGTCCTAACTTTTGTCGGAGCTGCATGCTCTGCTGCCGGACATCTCAAGTTAACGGCAGTCCGCTGGTAAGACGGATCACTGAAATGGTCTCGCTGGAGGAGTCGACCGGCCGTCTCTTGCCCCACGTCCGGGCGCCAAAACTGTGGACACTTTTTGTGACTGAAGACAGAGAAGAAAATTAAAATTAGTCAAAACCTTTTATTAATACATACCAGGCAAAGGTAAAATGTCAGAGAAACACAGTCCTAGGACACCGCACTTCATCTGCCTCGAGCGCAGATGTCCTTGTTCTTTTATACCCTTCTAATCTCCTGATCGTTGACCATGTAAGTAAAAAATAGCATCCTGACTCATTGTACTTTTCCAGTTTTTGTAAAGTCATTACCCTAAAGGTATATTTTCTTGTCACACACATCATCAAAAGAAACTTCTAGAAAGTATACATGCTTTTTGTCACGCACGCCAAACACAAACAAGTTTCATCACTCTGTCCTATTTTCTATACACACATACATTTTGTTCAATTACATCTTTTTTTGTTTCCACACCTGCTTATCCAGGCCGGTTGCCTGCCTCCCCGTCTTTCCAGGCATCCCAGGCTGAGTCTGGCCCCCAGCCTCCTGTGACAATATATAAAATCATAAGCCTAAAAGTGCAACAATTTTATGTCACGTTTTTTGTCATGCTTTAAATTGGGCTTATTTTAAAACCTACATATATATGTCTGGTATCATTCTTTTCAGAATTAATCTGAATTTATTATTTAATGTGATGTTGTTAGATTTTCAGATTCTTATTCCGTTATTAAATTATAAACTAAAATATCCAGAACTCACGTCCCGTGAGACAAGACTTTGTGCCAAGAGATTTAACCATGTCTGTGGCTGGAAATAAAAGGCAAAGAGTAGGAGAGCTGCTGTACAGGCTTTTAAAAGTTCGAAGTGCCGCGCGAGATGCGGATCACACGGCACAGCAGCAGCAGCAGCTGATCGAGCAAAGAGGAGGTAAAAAAAAACCTGTATTTGTTTCCCAGTGTATCACCGTTTAAGAGGGGTTTTGGGAGAAGCGACCGCATCTCCTTGGGGTGTGTTCAGCCCCCCTCTTCACAGCACTCAGGCCAGAGGGTTGGCGAGCGAAGCAAGCAGGGGGGAACCTCCTAGTTAATTATATTATGTTAAATGGCCATCTAAGGTGGAAGGTATACATTCCGAAAAACAAGATCACGTTTTGGGATGGAATGCTCTATAAGTTTTGTGAAGCAAAAAGTGAATATGATGATGTACGCGGAAAAAGATACTGAACTTGTAAATGATATAGGAGAGGGTTATCTGATAGGATTAGACAATTACTACAGCAGTCCCGAGTTGTATAAATTTCTGAATTCAATGGAAACTGATGCAGTAGTAGGAACAGTGACATCAAACAGAAAAGACCTGCCAAAATCTGTTATGACGATAAAATTGAAATCGGGAGAATTCAGAAATAAGTTGATGGCTTTGAAGTGGAAGGATAAGAGAGATGTTTGCATGCTGAGCAGACATCTTATAAGACAGCGTTTCTCAACCTTTAAGTATTTGCGACCCGAGTTTTCATAACAGTTTTGATCGCGCCCCCCTTAAGGTTTTTTTGAAAGGAGCCCACTAATACCTATTTGTTCTTTTTTAAGTAATGATATATCATAGATGCATATTTTATTATGGGCGGCATGATGGTGTAGTGGGTAGTGCTGCTGCCTTGCAGTTAGGAGACCTTGATTCGCTTCCCGGGTCCTCCCTGCGTGGAGTTTGCATGTTCTCCCCGTGTCTGCGTGGGTTTCCTCCCACAGTCCAAAGACATGCAGGTTAGGTGCATTGGCGATTCTAAATTGGCCCTAGTGTGTACTTGGTGTGTTTGTGTGTGTCCTGCGGTGGGTTGGCACCCTGCCCAGGATTGGTTCCTACCTTGTGCCCAGTGTTGGCTGGGATTGGCTCCAGCAGACCCCCGTGACCCTGTGTTAGGATTTAACGAGTTGGAAAATGGATGGATGGATATTTTATGATACCTCCTTAACTTTTATCGACATTTATCTAACTATATTTATTTTTCTAGTATCAGAATGTAGTTTAAGTTAACTTGTTTTGGTTTTAATAGATGCATTTTTCATATTTTTGATTCATATTTTTTCACATCTTCTTGCCCCCCTTTTTGTTACTTCGCGCCCCCCTAGGGGGTCCCGCCCCACAGATTGAGAACCACTGTCATCATAAGAGGTGTATAGTGTGTTTGTCACACAAGAAGAGGAGGGAAACGATATACTGCTGCAGAGACTGCAATATCTCACTCTGCGTCGCTCCGTGCTTCCTCGTGTACCACATGCAACTGGAGTACCAAGTGAAAAATGGAAAATTTGTACATAGTGTAAATAAAACAAAAAAAAAAACTAGCATGAAATTAGCTTATTGTTGCTAACAAAAACTTGTTTAAATAATTTTGTTTGTAGTTTAATTTTTTTTTCTTACAACAATTTAACCATTTCTATCGACTGATAAAAAATCCCCACAAGGTGAGTGACTACTGAAAGAAGGGCCCTCATTAAAACTAAAGGGGTTAACTTCCATTAACCTGAGCCAGAGCACCAAGAACCCTGTGAAGCTACTCCAAGTATTATTTATTTGTTTTCATGGCCTGCTTATATAAATAAATATATAATGCGGAAATAATAATCACATAGGCAGCCTGCCGCGACCCAGTGTGCAATTCACTGTAACCCACTGCACAACCCACTTCAACCCACCACCATTCTAAAGAATAAGAATTCACAATCCACAACAATGATTTCGATCATCAAATAACAGACTCCTAAATAAAAGAATGGGAGTGCAGTCTTTCCAACCCAGATGTGTAGCAAGTATTGATAAATGGACTAACAGGCGTAATTCCCTATTTATATGTTAATAATTTATTTTGTGCTAACACCTTATGATTTGGTTTATTGAAAAATTAAGCAAGCTCTTTTATAAAACTTTCCATTCCGTAAGTGCAGGGGCATTTGTTAGCACACAAATTGGAAACCCAATCAAATGTTCTGTCCTACAGCATAGACATGATTAAATGCAATTTTTGAATGTTCAGTGGCATAAGATTATGAGACGTTTTAGGGTCACTAGAAAAAAAAACATTCTGGGTTGGGGGATATGTGTCTCATGACTTCTAGAAGCTGCAGCTGAGGTATTGTAGTGAATCCTTCCACCACTAAGCATAAAAAAGGAGGTGCAGGCCTCAAAACCATCAGACAGACCAGAACTTCATCTCAGCCTCGCCACTTGCAGCCAAGCCCCAAACTCGAATAGGAAGGCTTCAGACCTGCTAAGGCCCAAAAAAAATGGGGCAAAGATTTTTAACAAGAAAACTAGTGGGCTCTGCCCCCTGCTCACTTCGCTTGCCAACCCCCCAGATGGGTGTAACATGCTAGCTACTTTGCGGCTCTTCTGCTCGTGTATGGGGAAGCGGACGTACAATTTAAACAGATTGTTAATTTCATGGGAATTGTTACATATGCATAATAGACCTAACTATTTTACATTACAGTGAGTAATTAACCATAGTAAAAAATAGTAAAATGTAATAAATCGAAAGTAAATTATGTTTCATGTTGCGTTTGAGGTATTCGTTGCGTTATACGTTTTCGTTCTGTTTGGCTTTGAAATTAACATGCAAATACTTTTTAAACTTACACTTTTACTGTAAAACTTCAGTAAAAACAATATCTGGTATTAACTTCTCATCAATATCGCATTGTGATTCTGTGTTTGGACTTACATCGTGACAACGCAACATATAACTGCCCGTGAGTGAATATCGTTTCTTTCTCTCTAATAAATAAACCGACTTTTTCGAATGTTTGTCCCTTTGATTTGTTAATTGCCATAGCAAAATCTATTCTAACGGGAAACTGGAAACCTTTTAATATGAATGGCATATCAAGATCTCCTTTGGTGTCTAATGTTTTTCGCGGAAGATGTACTACATTACCTTTTTTGTCACCTGTTAAAATTTTACGTCAGAATTGTTCAACCAATTTTGAATACAACTAATCTTGTCCTATTGCACAGCCCATCATTCAGACATAAATTACGTAATAATATTACGATACATCCTTCTTTCAACAGTAATTCACCCGGTGGAAGACCAGACAGTGTTAACAGTTGTAGATATTCTTCAGGATATTGTAAGTTGATGCTTTCATCTTCTGCACCATCACCACCAACTGTTTCAGCAGAGTCTATTGATACGCATTTAACTAATTTTCTGTGTAACCAATCTACAATTTTCGTGTTAATTCGTTTGACTTCATCGTTTCTTGGTGCCAGGATTGCCTGTATACTTATTTCTTCTGTTGATAACCAGTGTTGGACAATTTGGGTTAGGAAAATGAATTAATGGATGAATCTCTTCCAGCCCTTGCATTATGAGGATAAATTATCTAATATAAGGAATAAATAGAAATAAATTTGTGCAATTACATTTCTGACAAACAGCTTAGTGATGGGATTTTAGTCCTCGGCCATTTAGACTGCCAAGGGCTGTAATTTCCATAGTGAGGAATCAAAAATCAGTATTTGATTAGACCCAGAAAGGACACGGACTGTGCTGCTTTGTGCTTTTTATAAAATGAATCAAACGTTTAAAGACACCAGATTTCAACTACTGAGGAGGCACCTCTTTAGTGCTTAAATAAAAACACGCAAAAAAGTATGCAGTTTCTTTCAGTCTATACACTTCAACTCGGACGCTTGCCTCTTAGGGACAGTGGCCCATCACTGCCAGCGAGCAACTCAACCAAATTCCAAAAACTTAACAATATAACCAGTTTTATGATCAATGAATTTCTGTAATAGTACAGCAGCAGCAAAATCGATCAATTAAAAAACATGTCTGCATTTCAAACGTAGACATGGCAGAGAGTGACCAGCATGCCTTTCCAGGCCTCATTTTTCCAATTCTAACGGTCCTTGACATGCCTGTTGAATGAGTGGGAGTGTGCTGTTCCTAATGACTCAGCTCAGGTAGGTCCAGTCCAAATGTGGCCTGTTCATGTCCATTCATCTCTGCCACCTGTATTCCCCCAGGCTAGCTGGACAGTCAGTTGCAGCCAGATTGATGCAAAGCCTTCGACCCCCCAGCCCAACATTTAACAGAGGGTCGTAAATGTGGCTTATCATCTTCCCTGCATGTTACAATTCAGTGTTGTCAGATATTAATTCCTCTTCCAGGTAAAATATTTTAAACAAAAGTATTTATCAGATTGGATAGTACTAATTGTTCTCTTCATTATACCGGAATACCAAGAGAAGGTTCACAAGTAAAGCAGTCAAATTCTAAACGGAATGTGGCTGAGCTGGGAAAATAAAGAATCATGACATGGGTGTTGCATTTTATCATCCAGCATTTCATTGCGGTGCCAAAGATTCCTAAATAAAGAGTTTGCATGTTCTCCCCGTGTCCTTGTGAGTTTGCTCAGGTTTTCTCCCACAGTCCAAATAAATGTGGGTTAGGTGGGTTGGTTTTGTTAAATTGTGCCCTGGTGTGTGTGTGTGTGTGTATGTGATCTGACGTCCTGCTCAGGTTTTGCTCCTGCCTTGTGTCCAATGATTGCTGGGATAGGCTCCAGCTACTCCACAGCCAACAACAATCAAGTCAAGAAAACCGCAGACATGGTTCAGCTGATTTCTCCTGAATTTCTGGAAAGAATCAGGGTGACCCCGATGTGCACAGACCCGAGGATCACAGGAACTAATAACACATTAAAAGTCTGTAAGTTGAAGGAATGGGACATCTTTCATCTTTGACTTCTTAAAGAAATCAGTCGGCTACCTCAAACGTAAACTCTTAACTCCTTATCTTCATTTGTCAAATTTCATTTGGCAGTACTGTGCTAAATGTCAGGTTCATGATGTGCTTAATTCAATTTTCGATGTTGTATTTAGTTTATTGTCTATCAGTTATGTAAACAAAATATTTGTATTTGAACTTTTGTTAGGCTTAATCATGCCAGATGGTCAGTGGTGGTGTCAGTCACTTCAAACCAACAGGTCCTCAGCAGGTCGCAAAAAAATTTTGGCAGGTACCAAGCAATCAAGCAAACATAGAACAAAGTAATAAATGCAAAAACTGAAACAGTATGCATAGTGTATGGTTTGCTATTTCAGCAGGCCGATACAGCAAGTTAACAAATTCTTGACTTTTCATACTGGTCCAGTAGTCCCTCAAGTGTATGTTCATTTAATGCAACAATTAGGAAATATTTGAATGAATTTGTCAAACACACGATCCAAATCTAATTTCTAGGCCCTCTCAGCATACATGGAAATTACTACAATATTTGACAAGCACACGTCTGTCATTGTTGATCGTAGATGAGTTTTGATCAACGTAAGTTTGCTGAATGATCTCTCGCCCTTCAGAAGATGTCACCTGTATTGTACACACGATTTGCAGTAGTCGTCATGTTTCGTAGAAACCGTCTTCATATTTTTTAACGAATTGCAACATGTCCAGCAAAGAAGTGGCTACAAATTCACAACTCTCCTTCTATCACCCAACTAAATGCTGTAGTTGCTTAATTTCAATGTCTAAAGTGTTTTTCTTGTATTGCTCTGCAAGAGGAGTCCAATTCTCAACGTCTAGGAACTTTTCACTGCTAGGTACGAAGGAATCTATTGCTGAGCTCATGCGAACATTGCTAGATGAAAAGCAACGTTCTAATTCACACAAAGCTTTATCAAGAATTCGGTAATACGAGGGTTGTCTGGGTTCCGTGCGGAATCACTCGAAATAAGTAGCCAAGGATTTTTTTTTCTATTTTTCTCATGTACTTCGATCCTTTTTAAACTTTTTCCAAGTATTCACCGCCAACATCAATGCACTTTTGGGCTCTTCTGACCCACGCCGCAAAACACTCTCGAAAGGCTGTCTTTGGGAGGTTGTCCAGCTGTTCTTTGACAGCTGCAATCAGTTCCTCTCGAGTTTCGAAGTTGTGGCCTCGCAGGGGTTCTTTTACCTTCAGGAAGAGCCAAAAGTCACATAGTGCAAGATCGATTGGCCATTGTTGAACTTGTCAAGGAAAAACTTGCACCATTCCACGCGAGCTTGCTTTTGTTCCACAGTCAGCAGCCTTGGAACCCATCGGGCACATTTCTTTGTAAAGCCAAGATCTCGTCGAATGATGGTGTCGACAGCATACCGGGTCATCCCAAGTTCCAGGGCAATTTTCCTGATGGTCACACGACCATCTTCTTCCAGGAACTCCTTCACACGATCAGCATTTCTGCCATCAGTCGAACTTCGCGGTTTCGGTTCACGTTCTTCATCGTCAAAGTTGAAGTGGCCTGTGCTGAAGAGCTGGAACCACTTAAAAACCATCGTCTTCTTTGGAGCATTCTTCTTGAAGATGCGAGAAAGTTTTTGACAGCACTCTTTAGCTGTTAAACCATCAGAAAAGTCATAAAAAATCATCACTCGAAAGTCACGCACACACGGAGTCTGGAGCTTCGCCGCTAGCGCCGGCTGCGCACTCTCAGTTCGCTTGCTTCTCCTGTTCATTCTGAAGGAAGAGAGGGAGCAAAACAGCTGAACAAAAACATGCAACCACTCGAATAATCCCTCTACACAGCAGAACAGGTTTCGACAGGCTGACACTCGACAAACGATAAAATTCCGCGCGGAACCCAGACAACCCTCGTACATACTGTGACAGATAGGGGGCGGTGTTGTCCCCTTGAACCCTCAGACTACACGTCAGACACCAGATAAAAGTCCAAATATTAAATTTATTATTATAATAAAGTACACAAAGCACCCTCCACTCCACAATACTCATAAACAATCAATAAATCAATATAATATCACAATCCTCCACTCCCAGCAGCTGAGTCACCCTTCCTCCCAACTCGACTCAGCCTGCTGGAGTTTCCCACAGTCCTTTTGTATCTCTTGATCCGGAACTGCTTCTGCCCTTCCTTCCAGGTCAAATGAAATCCTCTTCTTTTCTTCAACCTGGAAGTATGTCATTTCCTCTGTTCCCGTAACTGGGAAATACTTCCGCGTTATACTGAAAACATAAGTCCATGAGCCTCCCTGCTGCATCCCCTGGCGGCCCCCATGGTATCCAGCAGGGCTGTGAATTAAAACACCAAGGTCCATGATGCCCTGCTGGAATTCAGGGCACCTCCATGCTGCAGGGAGGGCTCCATTTAGTGGCATGGGGGTATTGGCCGGGATAAACTGCCGGCCCTATACCACGATACGTATACGGCTCACACTATTTAAAGTTTCTTCACCACTACATCTGCCGTTGTCAACACCAATCAGTTCAGTAACAACTGATTCAGCAATACGCTTTGGCACTTTTCTCTGTCTTTCTGCTGAAGGCAATTTTATGGTCACATCAGTGATCGAGCAATGCAGCTTGCAGTAGTTTATACGTACATGAGGTACATTATTTACGGTTTTTTTTTGTTATAAATATAGAAAGTGATACTATGACAGTGAAAGAACAGTAACAAGAAATATCACCAAATTTTTTACCAGGTCCTTTAACAGGTCCTTAAAATTTTTACCAGGTCCTGGGACCTTGCTGAACCTGGTGTGGCACCGCCACTGCATATGGTACTTCCTAATGATATCATCGACTTTTGGGCTTTGTTTCGGGCGCAGTTTCTATTGCTGTGTGTACATCTGCTAGTTTATCTGTATCTCAAAACACCATTAACCTGTTTGGCCTCAGTTTGAAGTTCGCTGTTTGGAACAAAAAAGGGAAAACTCATCACCTGCTTAAGAGTATCCCATCAGTGAAGTATGTTGGTGGCAGCATCATGCAGTGGATCTGGTGACTGGGAGACTAGTCAGAGTCAAGGGAAAGCTGAACAAAAACATCTTTAATGGAAACCTGCTCCAGAACACTCTGGACATTACACTATTCACCTTCCAACAGGACAATGACCATAAGCACAAAGCCAAGACAATGCACGAGTAGCTTAAGGTCAACTCTGGGAATGCCCTTGTGTTGCTCAGCCAAAGCCCAGGCTTGAACCCAATTAAACATCACTGGACAGACTTGAAAATAGCTGTCCACTGGTGGTCTCCAATCCAACATGACAGAGCTTGAGAGGATCTGCACAGAAGAAATGGCAGAAAATCTGTAAATCCGGGTGTGTGAAGCTTCTCATATCAAACCCAAGAAGACCCCAGGCTGGAATCGCTACTAAAAGAGTTTTAAAGTACTGGCTAAAGGGTTTGTCAATAAGATATGTCAGGGTTATTTAATCTCTCTATTATAAAAGAAAATCTTGAGATGAGACGAAAATATTGCCAAGAGATTTTTTCAAGTTGGTAGAGGGGGTCCCACCCCCCTTCTCAACCATTTCTGGTTAATGGCCCATGCCCAGGGTCCTCTCACCTCTCATTCATGTGAATGCTTTTGTCAGACACACTTCCTGAACTCTCAGCTCTTATACATTTCTTAAGAATTTCATCCCGAAGGGTTATCAACAACAGAAATGAGTACACGGGCAATCCTAGCACCGAGAAATGAGGTCAAATGAATTTACACGAAAAATGACTATTGGTTACACGTCAAATTGGTTAAATGCGTATCAATAGACTCTGCTGAAACAGTTGGTGGTGATGGTGCGGAAGATGAAAATATCAACTTACAATATCCTGTAGAATATCTACAACCGTTAACACTGTCCATTTTTCCACCGGCCGAATTACTGTTGAAAGAAGGATGTATCGTAATGTTATTGCGTAATTTATGTCTGAGTGATGGGCTGTGCAACAGGACAAGATTAGTTGTATTCAAAATTGGTTGAACAATTCTGACATGTAAAATTTTAACAGGCGACTAGAAAAGCAATGTAGTACATCTTCAGGGCATAACATTAGACACCAAAGGAGATCTTGATATGCCATTCATATTAAAACGTTTACAGTTTCCCGTTAGAACAGCTTTTGCTATGACAATTAACAAATTGAAAAAGTCGGTTTATTTATTAGAGAGAAAGAAACGAAATTCATATTAAAACGTTTACAGTTTCCCATTAGAACAGCATTTGCTATGACAATTAACAAATTGAAAAAGTCGGTTTATTTATTAGAGAGAAAGAAACGAAAATTCAGTCACTGGTAGTTATACGTTGCGTTGTCATGATGTAAGTCCAAAAACAGAATCAAAATTCAATGCGATATTGACAAAAAGTTAATTCCAAATGTTGTTTGCACTGACGTTTTACAGTAAAAGTGTAAGTTTAAAAAGTATTTGCGTGTTAATTTTAAAGCCGAAACAGAACGAAAATGTATAACGCAACAAATACCTCTAACGCAACATGAAACATAATTTTTTTTCAATTAATTATGTTTTACTGTTTTTTACTGTGGTTAATTAATCCCTGTAATGTAAAATAGTTAGGTCTATTATGCATAAGTAACAATTCCCATGAAAATAACAATGTGTTTAAATTGTACATCCGCTTCCCCATATGCAAGCGGCAGAGCCTTGAAGTGGCAGAGTCTCCCTAGTTTTCAATAAATTTGTAAAAATTTGTAAAACCCTGTTTTGACTTTGTCGTTCCAGGGTATTGAGTGTTGTTTGAGGAGGAAAAAATGAATGTTAGCATAAGGCTGCGACATAACAAAATGTGTGAAAGTGAAGGGCGTCTGAAGACTTTCTTTAAGACACTGCAGCGATTCATACAGTTGGTGGCACACACAGGGAACCAGAAGTGTGATGTGACAACCAGCCTCTCAGTCGCATTGCCTAATTAGAACTAGGGGTCCAACCATGTCTGAGCAGGTGTAACAGAATGAACCTTTATCATCAAGGTTGCTACCATACTCATCCATCCACGCCTCATCCATTTATTGTTTGATCTCTTTGTCCTGTAGGGGTCGCAGGATTGGTTTGAATTTGCCCAGTTGCTTACTTCATGCTATTTTGTTTAGGCAAGTGTCAAGACTTGGGGAATTAATGAGGCTGTTTCTGTGTGCCTTGGCTCTACTTCACTAACCTACTCTATTCCTTTTATTTTGAAACTACCTAACCCCTGGTGGCCCTTTTTTTCTCAGCAACATCAAAGCTTTGAATGAAGAAAAGTAAACCGTTCCCTATTCATTCACACCTTTCTCAGCCAACTAATTAACAGATTGCCAACAAAGGCCCAGTATAAATAATTATCAGTACTTATGAAATCCACAGTCAATAGTAAGACCCTAAAAAGGACAACAAGCAGTGGCTAGAAATATAACAATGCTCAATTTTGAAAGTCGTTCTATGCATTAAGCATATATATCTAGTGGCGGGCAGCTGGTACCCTTACCCTGCCAAGACACCCTAAGTGTGAAGGACGGGGGGGAGGGGAGAGTATTTTCAGGACAGTTTCTACCCCGGGCCGACAGAGGGTCAGCCCCCTTGGTTTCCAGTGGGGCCACAGGTCATGAGCATGAGAGCTCAACCCTGCAGGGGGCGCATGGCCATTTTCGGGGCCCGATTCAGCTACACTTCCGCCACACCTAGAAGTGCTGCCGTAAGAAGCTTGTTGGGCAACTGGAGTCCTTCTGGGTGCCCTGTTAAAAGGGGCCAGTCAAGGGCCAGAGTCGGGAGGAAGAGGACAAAGCCTAATGAGGAGTGGAGGCACATGGACTGGCAGCAGAGAAGAGAAGAATTGTGTTGTTGATTTGTGTGCTTTGTGTGTTGAACCTGTGTCCTGCCTGTGTGTGTCCGGGTGGGCTTCACAATCTGTTCATTATTGCCACATATTGCATGTATTTACTAGCACTGCCCAGACCTCCACCTTAATAAATGACAAGTGCCTGTGTGTGTGTGTGTGTGTGTCCTTCTATTTGTGTGTCCAGGTTAAGAAAGAAAATCTTAAAAACAGGTAATAACGGAGGGGTCAAAAAAATCATAAATGACAATAAAATTATCAAATAAGGGTCTAAAAATAAGAAAAGTGGTGTTATTGGCCTGTTCTGTTCTCTGACATTATACGCTGGCAATCACAGCGTGGTAGCAGCTATCCTGGTCAAGTGAATACTGTTTATAGTTGTAATACTAATTACTGATAACTTGGCATTGTGGGCAATAGATGAATGAAAATAAGGATAAATCGACAAGGACGTTGGGATACCAAACCACTAGGTTAGAGTAACTAAACCAGGCCAATGCAATAGCAACCACCTTTACTTCTTCTTCTTCTTCCTCTTCTTCTTCTTCTTCTTTCAGCTGCTCAGGGTCATCACAGCGGATCATCTTCTTCAATATATTTCTGTCCTCTGTATCTTGTTCTGTTACACCCATCACCTGCATGTCCTCTCTCACCACATCCATAAACTTTCTCTTAGGCCTTCCTCTTCTCCTCTTGCCTAGCATCTCTATCCTTAGAACCCTTCACCCAATATACTCAGCATCTCTCCTCTGCACATGACCAAACCAACACAATTTCACCTCACTGACTTTGTCTCCAAACTGTCCAACTTGAGCTGTGCATCCATTCGATTCTTAGGGTTAGGGAGAAAATGATAAAATAGGCAAAACATGTAGAAGAAGGGTAAAAGAAATAAAAAATGACAATAAAAATACCAAACAAGGGTCTAAAAATAAGAAAATTGGTCTTACCGGCCTAGTCTGTTGTTAGATGTTATACATTGGTAACAACAACATGGTAGCAACTTTCTTGCACCCTCTCGGTCCACATGAATGAGGTTTATAGCTGCAATGCGTGGTGGGCAATGGAAGAAACAAGGTCCGAGCAGACTGGACTTCATAAGGAGATTCCAGTTTTTTGATGTGTGTGGAAATGTTCTACCAGTCCATAGTAGCCAGTGTGGTGTTCTACGCTGTAGTCTCCTGGGAAAGCAACTTGAGCTCAAAAGAAGCACAAGGCCTGAACAAACCTATCAGGGGAAGTCTGCTCCATTACAGGATGGACCCTGAACCAAAGTGAAACCGTTGTGGAAAAGAGGATGATGGCAAAATTGAATGCCATCATGAAAAACTCCTCCAGGAGGTGCTCTCTTGGAACACTTTTACAGGCTGTGATATATGGCCGGCCGTTCATCCCGGCCAATATCCCCAGGCTGCCAGGTGGAGCCCTCCCTGCAGCATGGAGGTGCCCCGAATGCCAGGAGGGAATCCTGGACAATGCAGTTTTTATCCCCAGCCCTGCTGGATACCATGGGGGCCGCTAGAGGACGCTGCAGGGAGGAACAAAGATTATTTGCCCTATGCCCTGGAAGTACATCCAAGTCACTTGGACAAGAGGAATGACGTGTTTCCGGGGTGAAGAAAAAGGATTTTTGTCTGACCCGGAAGTGTTCCTAGTCACGTGGACAGAGAGGGCGAAACACTTCCGGGTCAAGGACTATAAATGAATGTGGGAAACCCTCAGACGCTGAGCTAAACTGGGTGGAAGGGTGGCAACGCATCTGGGAGTGGAGGATTGATTATTGTAGTGTGTATTGGTGATTGTATATGAGTATTGTGGAGTGTAGGTGCTTTGTGCACTTTATTATTGTCCGAATAAATTCATATTGAACTTTTACCTGGTGTCTGGGGTCAAATCTGAGGGTTCAAGGGCGCGATAGCGCCCTCTATAGACCACAAGGCTCATTCCTCCTAAGAAATGCCTCTGAGGATCTTTTCTGCCCATTGCAATCAGGCAATTCAATTCTTCCTCCTGATGTACTCTTTATGTTCATTTTTAAATTTTTTGTCAATATACATTTATTTATTGATTGATTGATCAAGTGGCAAGCTGTATTATCTGTCCTGTTCAGATCTGCATCTGAATTTCCTTTTGGGATTAATAAAGTTCATCTGCTCTAATAATCTTAACTTTTCCAGACTACTTGTCATCTATTCTGTCAAATTACACATCTTTTTTAGAACACGTGTACTTGTTCTGTCACTTGATTCTGGGACAAATGAGTGTAAAACACATTAAAACCTGAGAGTGAATTCTGGGAAGGTGGAGAATGAAGGACTGAAGGCAGCAAAGACACTTTCTCTGCTCCACACCCTGCTTACATACAGCATCTGCACCTTTTTGACTCAGCTGAAGAAAACAAGAGACATAAACATCCTCGCTGTAATTATGTTTTCACTGGAGACTGAAAGCGATCAATATTAAAAGACAACAATCACAAGTGTGATTCTTTCTTTAGCTTCCTAGAGGTGTATTTTATTTTTACTGATGAGGAAAGTGTTCCGATTTTGCAATTTCCTTGGTTACTAATTCCATGGGAACTTGGTGCCCCCTGCTGGACACAATGCACAAACAGTTTCTTCTTCGTACTTTGATTTCTTCCCACATCTCAAAGATGTGCAGATGAGATGGTCTATTACCCGAATTGCGCCTGTTGTGTGAGAGTATCCAGTCTGATCTAAAATGCATGGTGGCATGCAGTAAAGCAGCCCCCGTAGAGAGTAAGGGGACCCACGCTGGATTTAGAAGCAGCAGGCATAGTCAGGTGAAGCGAAAAGGAAGACCTTGTCCATGACTTGTTTCATTTTGTCAGTGCTATTATTTGTGAACATGCTGAAAGATTTTTTGATTTTTTTTTATCATTGACTGAGCTTTCAAAGTAGCAACTTCCTTTTAATATATGACATGCCTTATGGAGACAGTAGTATTTCAGCAGTGACATTAAGTTTATTGGATTAACAGAAAATATGCAATATGCATCATAACAAAATTTGACATGTGCATAAATTTGGGCACCCCAACAGAGATATGACATCAATACTTAGTTGAGCCTCCTTTTCAAATCCAACAGCCTCTAGATGCTGTCCTCCTATAGCCTTTGATGAGTGTCTGGATTCTGGATGGAGGTATTGTTGACCATTCTTCATACAAAATCTATCCACTTCAGTTCAATTTGATGGACAGCCTGCTTCATATTATCCCATAGATTTTCGATGATATTCAAGTCAGGGGACTGTGACGGCCATTCCAGAACATTGTACTTCTCCCTCTGCATGAATGCCTTTGTAGATTTCGAACTGTGTTTTGGGTCATTGTCTTGTTGGAATATCCAACCCCTGCGTAACTTCAACTTCGTGACTGATGCTTGAACATTATCCTGAAGAATTTGTTGATATTGGGTTGAATTCATCAGACCCTCGACTTTAACAAGGGTCCCAGTCCCTGAACTAGCCACACAGCCCCACAGCATGATGGAACCTCCACCAAATTTGACAGAAGGTAGCAGGTGTTTTTCTTGGAATGCAGTGTTCTTCTTCCGCCATGCAAAGCGCTTTTTGTTCTGACCAAATAACTCCATTTTTGTCTCATCAGTCCAAAGCACTTTGTTCCAAAAAGACTCTGGCTTGTCTAAATGAGCATTTGCATACAACAAGCGACTGTTTGTGGCGTGAGTGCAGAAAGGGCTTCTTTCTCATCACCCTGCCATACAGATGTTCTTTGTGCAAATTGCACTGAGTTGTAGAACGATGTACAGATACACCATCTGCAGCAAGATGTTCTTGCAGGTCTTTAGAGGTGATCTGTGGGTTGTCTGTAACCATTCTCACGATCCTGCACATATGCCGCTCCTGTATTTTTCTTGGCCTGCCAGACCTGCTGGGTTTAACAGCAACTGTGCCTGTGGCCTTCAATTTCCTGATTCCATTCCTTACAGTTGAAACTGACAGTTTAAACCTCTGAGATGGCTTTTTGTAGCCTTCCACTAAACCATGAGACTGAACAATCTTTGTTTTCAGATCTTTGGAGAGTTGCTTTGAGGATCCCATGCTGTCACTCTTCAGAGGAGAGTCAAAGGGAAGCACAACTTGCGATTGACCACCTTAAATACCTTTATATCTCATGATTGGACACACCTGTCTATGAAGTTCAAGGCTTAAAGAGCTAATCCATCAATTTGGTGTTACAAGTAATCAGCATTGAGCAGTGACAGACATTCAAATCAGCAAAATGACAAGGGGACCCACATTTGTGCACAGCCAGTTTTTCACATTTGATTTAATTTCATACAACTAAACACTGCTTCACTAAAAATCTTTGTTCGGAAAACACCGCAGTACTCAGATGTTCCTAGGAAATGAAAGACATACCACTGTTATCTTTTTTATTAAAAGGAGAGTAAATTATTGTGCTGGTTGAGAGGGCTTCCCAAACTTTTTCATATGACTGTATTGCTGTCCTGTATGGTATTTTTATTACACTTTTAGCTACAACACCAGCACAGATCCATGGTAGTAAAGTTTCACTCTGTTCCCCTCAATTACAAATATATCAGATGGACTCGCCTCTGCCCACAGCACTGTCTCAGTAATACCTTCAGTTATGGGGGGCCAAATGATATGCGTTACATAAAAGCAGACAATGTGCGAAAACTCCTGTAATTAGCTGTTGTGCTAACAGACATACAGAGCTGGATAAAAGCTTTGGAGATGCAATTAGCTCCGCTCCAAAGGTAACACACAGGAGTCTGACTAATATGTCTTCATCTTCTGCTCTAATTTACTCACACTTTGCTTTTTCATAATGTGTTCAAGATTAGAACGGAGAGCACATTAAAGCATATTTTCATGGGCTGTTAGTTACGCAGATCTACTTTGTGTGAGGAAGGAGGTGCAGATGAAGGCCAACACTGATTTTTCAGCTTCACTCAATCAACACCTTACATTTTATTTTGTATAACATCATTGTTGGCAAACAGTGGCGTTCACAAACCAAGACCACCGTCAGGTCCATTGTGTGGTTGAGAGTGACCGGGCAGGGTTTGAACCTGTGGCCATGGGATTTGACTCTGGCAAAAACGGCTTTGGTCAGGGAGGGGACCGAGATCCCAATGGTCACTCTTACAGAGCTTCAGACATCTTCTGCTGAGATGGAAGAACCTGCTGGAAGGATGATCATCTCAGCAGCACTCTCAATCAAGCATTTGTGGGAAGGTGGCAAAGTCCCGCTTGGAGTCGGGCAAACAGCATTTAAATTACTCTGAGAGCCGAGGAAATATATTCCCTGTTCTGATGTGACAACAATTGAACTCGTTGGGCAGAACTCCATGCACTGTGTCTGGTGAAGACCAGGTAGAGCCAATCACCTGCCTAACGCCATCCCTAAGGTGAAGCAGCATGGTGCCGGCTCATTGTATGCTTCTCAGTGGCAGGGACAGGGAGACTGGTCAGAACTGAGGGAAGGGTGAATGCAATCAAATACAGGGAGGTGCTTGAAGAAAACCTGCTCCAGAATGCACGTCACCTCAGACTGGGGCAACGGCAGAGCCGGACAGACGTTTACAATCAGTGGGAGCTTCCCCAGTGGAACTGCTGCCTGGTCTGGCCTGGCCTGACATTCAGAACAACCAGTGAAATAAACTAATGGTGAAATGATATCATGTTATTATACTGGAAAACAAGCAGGCATTATTGCTCTGCACTGAAAAAAGTATAACCTCCATTCAACTTAAAATACTCAAGGTAATGATTCACACTTAATATTTTCAATCTGAGCCAATATAATTTGTTTTTGTGGTTTATTTATTTATGAAGTGCTTACATTTATGACATGTTGTTCCACACTTTATCAGAGGTTGTCTTGAGACTGATAACACTGGTCAACAAGCATTTTGCTACTGGGATTCTTTCACCAGTACTTTAACAAATTTCACTTGCTGACTCCAAATCTGAAAACCGTTTTCGTCCAGCACGTCCCATTTTTTTAGTTATGATATTCCAGGTCTTGGACAACTAGGGTGACTGGACAGTAAAGGCGATGTGTTTCAGCATTTAAGAAATAAGTTTGGTCTCGAGAAAAGTGAAGACAAAATTAAGGAAGGTGTTTTTGTTGGCCCTGAAATCTGTGAACTGATGCTTGATGAGATGTTCAAAAGGAAACTGAAGCCAACTGAATCAGCACCCTCATTCATGCAGGTTGTCCAGATTTTTCTTGACAGTCACAGAGCAGAGAATTATGCTGAGCTTGTGGAGAATATGCTGAAAGTATATGCCGAATGTCACTGAAGACGCATTTTTTACATTCTCATCTCGACTTTATTCCACCAAATCTAAGCGATGTCAGAGATGAGTATGGGGAAATATTTCATCAAGATACAAAGGTGATGGAAAACTGATATCGGGGAAAATTCACTCCATGCCTGATGGGTGACTACTGTTGGTTCTTGCAAAGAGAGACGGATGTGCAGTACAATCGCAAAAGCGAGTGCCTCTAACGCTGACCTCACTTTTATATTGAGGTAAATTGACAGAAATATACTTTAACGTGTCTCTGGTATCGTCTTCTGGTTTGTTTTCAGAATAAACACGTCAAAACAATTTTGGTGGGACAGAGTCCAAACTCCAGATATCGTGTTGATATATTATATTGATATTCAAAAGTGTCAAAACGTCAATAATGTGTATTTCAAAAACCTGACGTGCTAGCTTAATTCCGATTTCATATATGAAATCAGTGTAAAAAAAAAGAGTACATCTCTTCCTTCCTTAGCAATTATCAAAAAAAATTATATAAATCACTGCACTGACCGAAATTTCATCCACAAACACATGTATCTGGGCTCCGACTGATGCTTACAAACGCTCTTGGCTGTTTGTTTACAATCGCGCAAGCAGATACACGTGACCGCATTCAGGTCATAACACAAGATGCTGGTCATAAATCAAAACAAAAATTTTGGTCGTAAATCAGGTTGTTCGCATGTCAGGCCGGTCGTATATCAAGGGTCGACTGTATTAGAAAAAAAAAATGGAAGCATTTGGGAACAACAGCAACTCAGCCACAAAGTGGTAGGCCACATAAAACGACAGAGTGGGGGCAGTGCATGCTGGGGTGTGCAGAAGTCGCCAACTTTCTGCAGTGTCAATAGCTACAGACCTCCAAAAGCTCAAGAACAGTGCAGCGTAGAGAGAAAGAGCTTCATGGAATGGGTCTCCATGGCCAAGCAGCTGCAGCCAAAGCTGACATCAGCAAGTGCAAAGGTTGGAGATAATGGAAGTACGAAAATTCCAAAGTCTCAAAAAAAGAATAGGAAAGATCGCATTAGCACAAATAAACGGAAATTATTACTTGGTGAAATAACAGAACAGCGAAAAGAGATCGAATATATTGTTCGGATTGTGAGACTTGAGATAGATAGATAGATAGATAGATAGATAGATAGATAGATAGATAGATAGATAGATAGATAGATAGATAGATAGATAGATAGATAGATAGATAGATAGATAGATAGATAGATAGATAGATAGATAGATACTTTATTAATTCCAAGGGGAAATTCACAATTTTATGTATTATTTTTTTCTAATACCAACACACAGTCCCACACAGCACACTGTGCTTCTTGCCCCAATTCACCTTTACACCGGGCCTTTCTCTCACTGTCCATGGGCCGCCTTTTCCACTCTCCATGGGTGCTTCGTCCTGCTCCCACTCCCGACTCCAGCTCACTGATTGGAGGGAGGCGGCCCCTTTTATTCTCACCCGGATGAGCTCCAGGTGCTCTGCGTGACGACACTTCCTGGTGTGGCGGAAGTGTCAGGAGAGCACCCGGAAGCACTGCGGGTGTCCCTGGAAGGATCGTCGTCCATGAGTGTGGCGGAAGTAAATGTGTCCCGGGCTCCATGAGGCTTGGGGCACCCCCTGGCGGTGGGCATGGGCCCCAACGGGCTTGAGCCTCCCTGCTCCCCTTCCGTGGCCCTCTCCTGATCCAGGGCGGTTGCCCCCTTGTGGCCCGGAGGATGAACATGCCACCTCCCGGTCCTCCCAGGCGTCCCGGCTGGGTCTGTCCCTCAGCCTCCTGCGACAGTATTTAAACTTTAAATCAGAGACTTGTAGATTGTCTAATTCATGTTGCCAGCAAGAATTAAAAGATTCAAAAAATGTTGTTGCGGTATGAAGTCCTGTGAGACGGAGACTTTTAACATGAGATTCTTCCAAGTCACGCCCTACTTACAACTACTTACAAACAAGACCACGGTCATCTAACCTCAGTCGTGCGAATGCTTTTGGCAGACACACTTCCTGCCCCCTTAGTATTTACAAAAGACATTGTTGAGGGGAAGGAGGTAAATAATGAAGAGGAGGGGCCCCAGGACAGAGCCCACCTGAAGTAACAGCGGTGGGTTGGGATTTGAAAGTGAACAAAGTGAGTGCGGCCTGAGAGGTAGGATCTGAACCAGTCTAGCGGAGTGTGGGTAAGACCAATCGAAGATAATCTATTAAGAAGAGTAGTGTGACCAAGGCTGCACTCAGATCAAGGTGGATAAGAATAGTAATTCAACCAGAATCAGCACCCATAAGGAGGTCATTAGTAATTTTGATAAGTGCCATTTCTGTACTATGAAGGGGGTGAAAACCAGACTGGAACTGTTCATACAGATTATTTTGAGATAAATGAGAATGAAGTTGAATAGCCACTATTTTTTCAAGAATTTTGGAAATAAAGGGTAGATTAGAAATAGGACGAAAATTACTGCAAGACCGTATTGACTAGTTGGCCATGCTGCCTACACATAAATTGTACTTTACATTGCAACTTTCAATAATGAACACCATTACAGGACGCGTTACAGACACCTTCTACTGTAGTTTCCATGTAATGGCAGGTGAAGCACTGAAAGGTTAACTGACCCACCGGGGGTCACATAGTCAGCCTGCGGTAAATCAGGAACACAACAGTCAATAGGCCACGCCGTCTGGCTGTGCATGCATTATGTAAATAAAGATCAGTTAAATGAACACTTTAGGAAACATAAATCCGACAGACTCCAGACTGATATCACACTGTGATTTGTTTCGTTTTTTTCTTTTTTTTTTTTGGCTTTATGCTTGATTTGCTGTTCTCAAGATAAACACCTCTAGGAAGCATTCAAAGTAAATGTCAGAAGGCTTTAATCCAAACACGACAGCAGCTCTGCTTTGATGAGAGCTGATACAGCCGACACAGAACATTCTGGCACCTGTGTAAAGTTAATAAAGGTATATTTACGTGACAGGATTGCTCACATCATGTGAAAACTGCCAGCCCCAAGTCATGTCTCATTTCAGAGGCTGGCTTTGTGACAAGCGGCTGCCGCCCTTTTATTACTGTACAAATGACTTAATTCACACAAACTGCAGGTTCCAGTATATTCTAACAGTTCCATATATAAAGCGACATGTCCTCTTGGCTGATGAGTGGATTCAAGTAAGCAGTCCTCCAGACACACTGGACACGGGTAAGCAGCTCTCATTCAAGTCTAACAAGTGGGGACACCAAGGGGGAACCCCCCCTGGTTTGGGCAATCTTAACAGAATCTTTGCTCCAGGGGCAAAGTATTGTGCTGGGATGGCAAAATAGAAATATATAGAGGCATCAGAAACATCATGGGCCCCAGGCCAGCGCCCATACATTAGACCCTTAACATACCAAGGGGGTCCTCGGAGGACCCCATCGAGTGGTTTTTGGTGATTCTGCTGTAACTATAACAACCAATTTATTCTTGATTTTTGCATGTGTCCCAGATCAGTTTAAGATAAATATTATATAACTAGTCATTAAGCCCGTTACAATAACGGGCGCTAGAACAGTAGTACATAAACATTAGTAGGGACAGTCTATATTAAATGGCTAGGGACTTTGACCTCATTCTTTTTGTTGGTCATATTTTTCTTTGTCTTTCAGTCTTTTTTTGTTGATGTTTACTTGCTGAGCTGACCGTTCTTCATTGGCTGCCGCCGTATATTATGTGTCTTTAGTTTTCTGTGACAGTAATACAGTCTTGTACGTCCGCTGGTTTGTACGTCCGTAATATACCTTTAATTTTCTCTGGCGGTAATACAGGCGTGCACGTCGGTAATATGCCTTTAATCTCCTCTGACAGTAATACTGGCTTGTATGTGGCTGTAATATGAGTCACTGTGTTGTGTACCTTTAATTTCCTCTAGCAGTAATACTGGTTTGTATTTCCATAAAACGCCTGTAACTTTCTCTGACAGTAATATCGCGCATCGCACTGTGCCCCGCGCATGCGCACTTCACCAGAAGACACACACACATGGACACCTGGACACACACAGGGATTTTATTAAAGAGGATTAGACTTATAATGCGTTCTTTCAAAAAAACGTAAAAAAAATAAAAGCACACTTGGGGTCCCGGCAGGACCCCACTTGGTATACTACGTTACAAATTCAGATTGATTTATTTCTTGTTTTCTACAAGAATGTGAACGCTGTAAATTTTGAAAAATAGGCAGCTGACAAAGCTCAGATGATGACATTGTTCGGATGCTGGATGAGTGTGATGTCACTGACCCTGAAGATGTCTTGAGCGAATCTGATGAGGAATTTATTCCACAAGGAGATGCGTCAGAATCGGAAGACAATCTTGAAGTGAATTCTGAAGAAAGTGACATTGCCAGTGAAAATTCTAATGGGGATTCCAATGAAGGAGATGAATTCATTGCAAAATCAGGAAGAAAACGAACCAGTTCAGTGCCCCCGGTGACACGCCGTCGCCAATATAACATTGTCAGAGGATCAAAGGCGGGGTGGACAATGCAGACCTGTTGGTAAGAAAATATTCTTGTGCCAGACTTACCTCAAGATGGCCTCTGAGACTTTTCATGAACATGCTTGATATTGGAACCATGAATGCGTTCATAATTTGGATGTCGAAAAACGAGGACTGGAACCACCACCAGATAAATCACAGATATCGATTCCTGTTGGAGTTAGGCAAAGAACTGACAAATCCCAACATTCTGCGGAGGGCAAGCAATCCAAATGATCTCCATCTTCCAGTTGTCAGAGCTATTGAAGCTGCAAGAGTATTTGTTGCGTGCAACACTGCAGATCAAAGCACACCATCAACATCAAGGCAGCAGCAGATCCACAAGAGGGAAAGATGCTCATACTGTCCCAGAAGCAAAGACAGGAAAGTCAACACAGTCTGCTGTGAATGCAAACGTTTTGTCTCTGAGACACACAGGAAGACCAGCACAACCGTAATTTGTGCTAAGGATTGTAGTGAGGGCAACAAATGAATCTGTACCATTTGTTTTTGTGAAATTATATAACTGGTTTTACATGAATATTATACTGTATATAATCAGATAGAAAAATGTACACTACTCCATATAATTAGATTTGAAAATGTACACACTGTATTGTTAAAATTATGTATTTAGATTTACAAACACAAAAGCATACAATTTTATGAAGAACTAACTACTGTTAGCTAACTACTGTTGAAATAAACAAAATATTTGATGCTCACAATGCTTGTATAGCTGAAATATATTTTCAGACATCTAAAAAACCTAATCTGAGTAACCTTCCACAACAAACAGTTGAGAAATAAAAAAAAAAAACATGGGGTCCTCAGAAGACCCCACCTTGGTAACAGAGGCGTAGCTAGGGTTTTCAGCGCCCGGGGACAACTGAAGATTTCGCACCCCCTCCTGTTTGCCAAAATGCAATGGGGAAGGGAAAGAATTTTTTTAAAAATGTATTTAAAATAATAGTATTTTAAGAAAAAAACGTCATTTTTTATTTTAAATAGTTTTAAATTTTTAAATATTTTTATTTTTAGAGCACATTTATAGAACATATATTTTCAAGGTTTCGCTAAATTTATAAAGATAGAACGAAGTAAAATAAATATCAAACACATAAACACAAATCACTTGGCACACAGAAATGGCGTTTGCAACAACTTAGACAATGATACAAGGATACACTAATGCCTCATGTCAGTCGCGCGACCTGTTTAATAATGTCAAAAATGTTTCTGGGTGGGAGTCAAGCATGTTAGAGTAGTGGAGGGGATAAATTATTATCTGTTGGGTATGTTTTTTATTTACCTTTTAGTGCATTTAAGAATGGAAAACATTTCATTCTAAAATTTCGTAACAGGGCGGCACGGTGGCGCAGTGGGTAGCGCTGCTGCCTCGTAGTTAGTAGATCTGGGTTCGCTTCCCGGGTCCTCCCTGCGTGGAGTTTGCATGTTCTCCCCGTGTCTGCGTGGGTTTCCTCCGGGCGCTCCGGTTTCCTCCCACAGTCCAAAGACATGCAGGTTAGGTGGATTGGCGATTCTAAATTGGCCCTAGTGTGTGCTTGGTGTGTGGGTGTGTTTGTGTGTGTCCTGCAGTGGGTTGGCACCCTGCCCGGGATTGGTTCCTGCCTTGTGCCCTGTGTTGGCTGGGATTGGCTCCAGCAGACCCCCGTGACCCTGTGTTCGGATTCAGAGGGTTGGAAAATGGATGGATGCTGCGCCCGGGGACAGATGCCCCCCTTTGTCCCCCCCCCTAGCTACGCCACTGCTTGGTAATCAACGTTGACGACTTAGGCTTGGTATGTTAACGGTTAAGAGAGCCCTACGCCCTGGTAAATGTCACTGTCACAATTGCATTTGTTGTGCTTAATTCATTCATATTTATAAACCAATTGCTTTATGGTTATGATTATCATTTCTATTTTGCATTGTGCAAATTTATCAAATATTTTTTAACATTATAATGAGCAACAATTAAATAAAATCAGGGTTACTGCTTAATCACTATAACGCGTGCGATTAACGTGTTAAAAAATAAATAAATTGCCATTCAATGTTTTTAACACAACTCCAAAATGCTTTAATTTAAACCGGTTAATTTGACTGCGCTTCACATGCTGTCAATGAAGTAGTGCCAATGAATTCAGGTAAGTTGGGACACGGCTACTAAGGAATTCCAGCCCATCTTGTCTGCCAAAAAACAGGCTCACGTCCATGAAATTTGAGTTCCGCTAACTACTTGATCCCCATCTGCTATCTTCGCCTTCGAGTCTTCGACTGGTCCTCAAACTCTGGTCCTTGACGGTCGCAGTGGCTGCATGTTTTCATTCTAACCATCTTCTTCATTAGTGAGCCGTTTTTACTGCTAATTAACTTCTTTTGCTTTAGTTTTAATTAACTTGACTCAGGCCCCTTAATTGTCTCTTTTTGCTTAATTAGTAGCCAAACAATAATGAGACATCAAACAAGCCACCTTATGACAGAAAAAAACAGAAAAATCAACAGATTTGGAAATGTCTGCTGTGGCAGAATGAGAGCAGCAACAAGCCATTGAATTAAATAACGGATTTAATTAACAACAAGAATCGGCTTCTCATTAAGAGATTGGTTGGAGTGAAATTGGTTGGAGTTTGAAATCCCAGTTTAGCTGGTCATCTGTTGGCTCATTTCACATCTCATTTTTGTTTGGCTGTCATTTAATGAAGAAACAAATCAATTCAGAGAACTGAATCCTTAAAAACAGGGCTATTGAAATGAAGGGAAAAGGAGTTAATTAGCAGTGAAAACTACTCACTGATTAGGAAAAGGGTTAGAATGAAAACCTGTAGCCACTGCGGCCCGCCAGGCCCGGAGTTCGACATCCCTGCCCTAAACTGAAGGCTTGCACTGCGTTTATAATCTTGTCTCGCTATTTGCTGATAAGGGACACAGTCACGTGTGTACGTGAGCTAACCTCTGGCCCGCGCGTGCTCACCTGCTGACTGGACGGTGTTAGTGCGCGCACACAAACATCTCCTTCGAACATGATATTAAAGCGCATTTTTCAAAACTTTGCGCCAAAGAAAGTAATCTAAAGAAAGTGAACAGGCGGTGGACGATACGCCCCCCAAGCAAAATTCAAGGAGAGACCGTCTCAATGCCGCCCATCCAAAGAACGCTCCTGCAACCTCTGCCGCTGACACTGTCCAACACCCCTGTGTGTGTACCTGAAAGGATGCAGGTTGGTGCCACTTCACTGATCTTTATTTTAAATGTGAAAAACTAACAGGGCATGTTTAAATTATATTCACATGGTTGATGTGGAGATAGTGAATCAGGAAGTGCAATAGATTAGCAAGGAAGAAGTAAGGACAGCTATGAAGAGGATGAAAAATGGAAAAGCTGTTGGTCCAGATGACTACCTGTGGAATCATGGATGGGTTTAGGAGAGATGGCAGTGGAGTTTTTAACCAGATTGTTTAATGGAATCTTGGAAAGTGGGAGGATGACTGAGGAGTGGAGAAGAAGTGTGCTGGTGTCAATATTTAAGAATAAAGGGGATGTGCAGGACTGAGGTAACTACAGGGGAATAAAATTGATGAGACACAGCATGAAGTTATGGGAAAGAGTAGTGGAAGCTCAGTTAAGAAGGGAGGTGATAATTAGTGAGCAGCAGTATGGTTTCATACCAGGAAAGAGCACCACAGATGCGATGTTTGCTCTGAGGATGTTGATGGAGAATTATAGAGAAGGCCAGGAGGAGTTGCATTGCATCTGTGTGGACCTGGAGAAAGCATATGACAGGGTGCCTCGAGAGGAGCTGTGGTATTGTATAAGGAAGTTGGGAGTGGCAGAGAAGTAGCTAAGAGTAAGTGTGACAGTGGCAAGGTCTGCAGTGGGAGTGAGTGATGCATGCAACGTGTAGGTGGGATTACATCAGGGATTGGCTCTGAGCCCTTTCTTATTTGCAATGGTGATAGACAGGTTGACAGACGAGATTAGACAGGAGTCCCCATGGACTATGATGTTTGCTGATGACACTGTGATCTGTAGCGATAGTAGGAAGCAGGTTGAGGAGACCCTGGAGAGGTGGAGATATGCTGTAGAGAGGAGAGGAATGAAGGTCAGTAGGAACAAGACAGAATACATGTGTGTAAATGAGAGGGAGGTCAGTGGAATGGTGAGGATGCAGGGAGTAGAGTTGGCGAAGGTGGATGAGTTTAAATACTTGGGATTAACAATTCAGAGTAATGGAGAGTGTGGAAGAGAGGTGAAAAAGAGAGTGCAGGCAGGGTGGAGTGGGTAGAGAAGAGTGTCAGGAGTGATTTGTGACAGACGGGTATCAGCAAGAGTGAAAGGGGAGGTCTGCAGGACGGTAGTGAGACCAGCTATGTTATATGGGTTAGAGACGGTGGCACTGACCAGAAAGCAGGAGACAGAGCTGGAGGTGGCAGAGTTAAAGAGGTTAAGATTTGCATTGGGTGTGACGAGGATGGACAGGACTAGAAATGAGGACATTAGAGGGTCAACTCAGATTGGATGGTTGGGAGACAAAGTCAGAGAGGCGAGATTGCGTTGGTTTGGATATGTGCAGAGGAGAAATGCTGAGTATATTGGGAGAAAGATGTTAAGGATAGAGCTGCCAGGGGAGAGAAAAAGAGGAAGGCCTTAGAGGAGGTTTATGGATGTGGTGAGAGAGGACATGCCGACACGTGGTGAGACTTCCGAATGCAGCTGGGATGCCAACTTACAGGATGAACAAAATGGATGGATCATCCCGACTGGACCTTACATGTGGGACAATGGGGATACAGTAACCCATGTGCAGGTTGTTCCTTTTTATGTTGGGTGGCAGCATCCATAATGGCGAGCCCTGGTATGGTCACCCAAAGGGCATCTTGGGAGTCATGGACCCATAGAGCTGCCCAATTCTGTTCCTTTGGGGGCCGCCAGGAAAAGCTAGCAGAAGGTGAGGAAGTGCTTCCCGATGATGAGGTTTCGACACAGGAAGTACTTCTGGGTTGGTTTGAAAAGGAGGCCCTTGACTTCACATGGTGAATGTGAGACAGCAGTGGAGTGGGACAAAACTCACCAGGGAGGGAGGAGTGGAAGTGCAAGAGAGGAAAAGAGGATCAGTTGCTGTGCTGTGTTGTGTCATATAAGAGGAACAGAACCAATTAAAGGTACGGTATGTTGTTGAATGATTTGGACTCGGGACTGTGTTTGTACAAATGTATTTGGGGCTCATTGGCACCCCCTTGTTGTTATTTTAAAAAAGAGCATCTCTTGAATAACTAATAAACTGGTGTGCTTAAGCAACTAATCAGTAATGTCTTATTTTTTTATCTTTGTATCGTTTTAAAGACCACATTATTAACTGATCAAAGCAGAGTGCAACACTAATTTGCATTGTTATGTGGTTTAAAATAAAATTAAAAACTTCCTTTGTGCTGTTGACTGATTAGTGTTTCACTTTTTATTCAATTGTTTCTGTTATACAAAACTGTTCAATAAACTAACTAGAATAATTGAATATGCCTAAGCAAGTGTTTATTAAAACTGTCTCGTATTAGATGGAAATCAGTGTTGTTTCTGCTTTATAGAAAAATATATGTTTGAAGTAAATACAAATACATTTCAATTAATATTACATCTTACCTGAAGAAGTTGCCATATTGTAATCTTTTTAGTTAACCAATTAAAGGTGTCATTTTGCTTGACTTCTCACTAAATTAATATGCAGTTAATTTTGATTAAAAAATGTAGTCCTGTGATTAATTGCGATTCAATTTTTTAATTGAACAGCAGCCTTAAATAAATAAGTTAAATAATAAACACAAAAAATAGTTAAAAAATAGTTTCTCTGAATAAATAAAGATTAAAATAGTAGCTGCGGTGACTCACAAAAACTGCGTAAACAGCCGTAAATGCCGCTGCGTATTCAAGGACATTTATTCTTCACAGGTGAGCAGCTGTCTATTCTTCATTCTTGCTGTGAACGCACATCACATACATCTCCAACGTTTTAGATAGATAGATAGATAGATAGATAGATAGATAGATAGATAGATAGATAGATAGATAGATAGATAGATAGATAGATAGATAGATAGATAGATAGATAGATAGATAGATAGATAGATAGATAGATAGATAGATAGATAGATAGATAGATAGATAGATACTTTATTAATCCCAATGGGAAATTCACATACTCCAGTCGCATAGTTTGGGGGAGGAACGATCTCCTCAGTCTGTCAGTGGAGCAGGACAGTGACAGCAGTCTGTCGCTTAAGCTGTTCTTCTGTCTGGAGATGATACTGTTTACTGGATGCAGTGGATTCTCCATAATTGATAGGAGCCTTTTAGTGGGCTTCGCCGGAGCAAATTTAGGATAAAACGATAAAATAAAGTAGCAGCAGGATTCTGTTTAAAAATCACAACGTACGCTGCAAATCTGAGATTGCGTGTTGTACAGTCATTGTTTCTGAACAGCCTGCGTGAAACTGCATGCCATGACAGCATTTTGGTTGTGTTGTTGTCAGAACATTGTCATGGGTGTTCGGGGCCCCTGCCCAGCTGGGATGCCTCTGCCTTGGAAGGACCCGGGGTAGCAAGTGTGGACAGAGCATCACCTCCCCCAGAACGTTAGATGGCAGCGATACCTCGGACTCCCTCAGGGCTTCATGGGAATTGGAGTTCATTACAGCCCTGTTGGGATCCAGGGGTATCGCCAGGATGTGCTGCAACTGTCCCTGAGTCCTGCGAGTGCTGCCGGAATTGGGTCAACGAGCACCTGAAGCACTTCCAGGTGACCTATATAAGGGACCAGCAGGCACTACTCCAGGAGACGGGATAAATTGAGGTCAAGTGCTTAAATCTAAATACAGAAGTGGAACTGCAGTCCACATTACTTATGACATCACACACAAAATGCTCGATCAAGAATGTTTGGTATAGGATTCTCAACAGCAAGGGATAATGTTTGGGATGCGCCATACGTTGGAATGAAAAATGCAGGGCATTTTATTACTACATGCCTCATAAAATACATTCCAGTAGAAGGCACATTGCATATGTTAATGCTGATCAACTGCTGGACAGACAGAAATCAACATATGCACTTATTGAGAAAGTTATAAAGAACACAACACTTAATTGTGGGTACAGCCTTCTTTTGCCTTCAAAACAGCCTCAGTTCTCCATGGCATGGATTCCACAAGATGCTAGAAACATTAGTTTGAGATTCTGCTTCCATGTTGACATCTTGCAGTTTCTGCAGATTTGTCAGCTGCATGTTCATGCTGTGAATCTCCCATTCCACCACATCTTGAAGATATTCTATTGGATTCAGCTCTCTCAGTTGGTGATAAGCTTTGCTCTGTTATATGGTGCGTTATCCTGCTGAAAGTGGCCATTAGAAGATGGGTAAACTGTGGCCATGAAGGGATGCACATAGTTAACTGCGATTCTCAGATAGACTGTGTGATAAATAATGCCAAAAGACATGATAAAGGTTTGGGGCAGCCTCCCGTAAAATGTATCCTGGCTGCTAAAATTGAGATGGTTGAACAGAGATATTCACAAGACTGAGTCCAAAACAGAACTGATCAAAGACAAGAAAGATGGTGGCTTCAAAGGCCCCTTCAGGAAGTGACCAGGGCCAGGGCCAGGGCCGGAAGTGACATCATCTGGGCTGGACCTGGAAGTGATGTCATCAAGGGTGCCAGAACCTGACGGGATTTCCTGGAAATTGTCTGCAAGTAACTGAGAAAGGCAGTCAGCACACTCCGCCACCCCCTGGTCAGCAGTGATATTACAATTACTCAGGCCCTTTAGCTGCCTCCTATTTGCACGTGTGTGACAGCTGTGGTATTCAGTCGATTATGGGTTGATAATAATGGGCCAAAAGAAAGCATTCCCCACATCATTACACCGCCACCAGCCTGGACTGTTGACACAAGGCAGGTTAGGTACATGGATTCAAGCTGTAGGTGCCATATAATGACCCTACCATCTGTGTGTCTCAGCAGAAATGAAGATTCATCAGACCAGGCTATGTTTTTCAAGTCTACCAGAGTCCAGTTTTGGTGAGCCTGTGCCCACCGCAGCCCCAGATTTCTGTTCTTGGCTGTCAGGAGTAGAACCTGACATGATCTTCTACTGCTGTTGCCCATCCACCTCAAGGTTTGACATGTTGTGCATTCTGAGGTGCTTTTCTGGTCATCTCAGTTACTGTAGCCTTAATGCCAGTTGGCATCAGTCTGGCTATTCTTCTTCTGACCTTTACCTTCAGAACGGCCACCCACTGGATGTTTTTTTGTTTTGTTTAAAACCCTCGGAGATCAGCAGTTACTGAAAAACTCGAACCAGCTCATCCAGCACAAACGATCATGCCATCGTCAAAATCACTGAGATCAAATTCCTTCTGTTTGATGTGAACATTAACTGAAGTCTCCTGACTTGTATCTGCAAAAATGTGTGCATTGTGCTGCTGTCACATTATTGATTGATCGGACCATTAGGGTTAGGCTTTGGGTTAGAGTTAGGGTTAGCAGGTGTTCCTAATAATTTGCCAAGTAAGTATATACAGTGTAAAGAAGAAAATTCTCAAAATAGTCCAATGTAACCAAATTCTTTATGGATCTCTGAGTTGACCCTAGATGCCCCTGATTATTTGCTAACTATGGTAAAGCTGCCTGACTTCAAGTTGTATCTTCAAGCTGTGGAAGCAAAAGTTAGAAAAGAGACGCAGATCACTGCAAAAAGAGACGAGCTGCAATCTGAGGTGGACCACCAGCCTTCGTGTTGACATGATAAGGAGAGCTGGAGCAGCCAGACACTCAAACCCAGCTAGAATTCATCAGTGTGCTATCCAGTGTGGCTTAATGGTATGGAAAAAACGTAACTGCTGAGTTCCTAAGGATGCTGAATTGTTTGGTAGAGGGCTTTGTAATCCAACTTAGTACAGAAACATGGCTTTACCCCAGTGTCCATATTTGAGCCTTACCAGGTCATTAGCAGTACAATGGCGCCCTCTAGTGGAAAATGATTTGAATTACAGTTCTAACTCATTCTTTGACAACCCATCTTCATCAAGTTCAGGTTAGTGAAAGGCCGGAGCATCCCTGGGTACAAAGCTGAACCCAACACTGGATCAGACACCAGCCCATCACACGCTAGCCTCTGTTTGTTTTGATCAGTTGACAATGACATGTTTTAACCAGACGGACATGAACATCTCTGAGTATGGCTGCTAAAGATCCTGGAGTACAGCATGACTTGAGTTCAGTCAGGGGTGGATCTACTATGAAACTAATACATCTTAAGCTTCAGGGCCCCTAATCCCAGAGGGGTCCCAGAAAAGACTTTAGTCCACATTGTTTAAACATTTTGGGAATTTACTGTATGAGAAGAGGTTTAAAAAAAAACAATAATTTTAATAATATAGTGTCATTCACTGCTACAGCAATTTCAATCAAAATCTGAGATGTAGTGGTTACATTTTTAAAAACATTTGTGGTGATCTGTCGTAGAACAACCGCACTGATGAAGATGACGGTGGTTAACCAGACCTGGTTGTTGGTTGCGAAGGGCTCCCATAACAGCTGTCACAAGAATGGACAGGAGACATAAAAAGGTTTGGAGCCACCACCCATGTATTATGCCCTGGCTGCAAAAGTGTTACATTTGAAAGAGTTGCATCTGGAGCAAAGGTGTAAAGATGGCAGCTTTAAAGGAAGAAACCGGAAGTGACATCATTGGGACTGGAAATGACCTCATTATTGGCACTGGGCCAGGAAGTGATGCCATCTTTGGCGCCGGAACCGGAAGTGACATCATCGTTGGCACCGGCTCTAGGAGTGACGTTATCGCTGCCACCGGAAGTGACGCCATTGTTGGCGCCAGAACCAGAAGTGTGTGGGATTTCTGCAGTGGATCGAGAGAGAAAATCAGTGCACCTCACCACCCCTTGGTCTGGCGTCGAACTACCATTATTCTGGCCCTTTAGCTGCCTCTCATGTGCACGTGTGTGACACAGCTCAGGCTTCAGGGCCCCAAAAATATAGATCCACCACTGCATTCAACAATTAATTTGTTTTTTTTAGTGTGTCAAACTGTTCTGCTTTGTGTAAAGCAGATTCAGTATTTAAAGATGCAGAAGTAGCGTTTACTGTCTTAATTACAGACAAGAAAAGCGGACAATGGCATGCCAAGAGCAAGGACCCAAGAATATCCAAAAAATCACATCAGTCATCTGAAATCACAAATCATTCAAGACACAATATTCATTAGTTAGTCCTCTCCACACTAAATGATGGTTGTAAAGAACTGAATGACTTCCCTTCTAAGCTCAAAGTTCTGAAATCTTACCATTCTCAACCTGAAGTGTCACAATAAATGTGGTTCAGAATGCTGACTTTTCCACCTATCAATTATTACTCTGATGTGTGTTCCTCGGTGCAGTCCTTTAACAGTTTAATATGCATCAATAAGTCCTCCATTAGTCTTTAGCCATGTAAGTTATTTAAGGGAATTTCTATTGGACTGATTAAATATTGTTTAGGCTCGACTTGACCTCTTGGTTCATTGGTTTGTGGCTTAAAACCTGCTTGTCGGTCATCTCTTCCATTAAAAAAAGAATTCTTCATGCACAGTCATTCTTTAAAATGGTCATTGTTACACCAGTCTTCCAAAATCTGGCTTACGTCCTGATATATTAGCAAGTCGGAAGCCTTTTTTTTTTAGATGGTGGTAGAGAGACATATCCTGAAACTAGCAGATGAGTCAGTCATTGTGATGCTTCTACAAGATAAGGGGGGCAGCCATGGACCTGTTGTTGTTGAGGAGTTTGGCCCATGGTGTGATTGTTCCTTTTTACAACTAAATATCTGTAAGACAGACAAAGGATATGGCTGAAGATCTCAGGTGCTCCCCTCCTTCCACTGCCACAACTTTAATTAAAGGAGAGACTGTGGATATGGGGGAGGCACGGTGGCACAGTGGGTAGCGCTGCTACCTCACAGTTAGTAGACCTGGGTTCGCTTCCCGGGTCCTCCCTGCGTGAAGTTTGATGTTCTCCCCGTGTCTGTGTGGGTTTCCTCTGGGTGCTCCAGTTTCCTCCCACAGTCCAAAGACATGCAGGTTAGGTGCATTGGCGATCCTAAATTGTCCCTAGTGTGTGCTTGGTATGTGTGTGTGTGCCCTGCGGTGGGCTTTGTTTCCTGCCTTACGCCCTGTAGTTAGGTATTAGCGGTTTGAATGATGGATGGACTGTGGATATGGTGGGGCCACACAAATATCTGGCGACAATCATTGATAACACTTAACACAAGAATGTACCTGTAGGAAAGAAGCAGACACGGCCAGACATTAGGAAACTCAACTGTTTTAAAGTGGACAATATCATAATGACACTTTTTTATAGAATTTGTTGAGACATTTGCTTTTATGTGTTGGTTTGGTAGCCTCAGGATGAAGAATATAAACCATCCTAACAACACTGTAAAAATTAGCAGTAAGCTTATTGGTGTGCAGCAGACCTCTGTCACTGAGCTGCACTGCAAACAGGTTAGAAAGAAGGCCGAGTCGATTCTGTTGGGCAGTTGCCATCCTCTTTTTCCTAAATTGTAGTTGTCGCCATCATGCTGCAGGTTTAGAATTCGAGGGTAAAGAGCAACACCTTTAAGAACTCTTTTATTCCTTGAGCTATAAGCATTTTGAACTCTGTTACTAGTAGGGATGTTGCTAAATGCTAAAATATGAAATTATACTTTGTGCACTGTTAAAAGTAATTATTCTTCTTTGAAGTGATCTTGAATGTGTGTATATATACGATAACACTGATTGTCATTTATTGTGTTGTCACTAACACGGTCTTCTCTTTCACCCATAGTTCCGAGAGGCAGCCCAAGGAAGTAGCTTAGCCCCGCCTTTAGCCCTGAACAGGCCCCACCCCTTCTGGTCAGGACACAATAAAAAGGGGTGATCCTTGGAGGATGGCAGATGATTTCAATACCAGCAGACAATGGAGATTAAGCTCCCACTAACTAGCGTTCACATTTGATTACTTTTTAGCTCTATACAGCTGATACTTGTGCCGAGTGCACCAAAGTGTTTTATTATTTTGTGCTTTGGCACAATGCCTACAATTAAATGATTTTTTCGCAAGATTTTTTTTTTTTTTAATAGAGAGGTATAAGCAGACCACTAGTAGAAGATCTAAGGTTATATGACTTTGTATGTAAGGGAGAGGCTTTCCAAAATATAGGAAGAAGTATGATTATTTAAGACCTAATATACCATTAGTAGTATTTTAAAATCAGTTCTAGAGTTCACAGGTAAGCAGTGTAATGATGCTAAGAGTGACAAGATGTGCTCAGATTTTCTGGTTAGGATTCTTACTGCTGCATTCTGAACTAACTGCAGCCGTCTGATAGACATGTGACCCAGTTTAGGCTCCCGCCCTGAAGCCCCCATCCCTTTAAAAATACAGAGGCCACCTGAAGTCGGGGCTCATTTGTTACTTATCCTGGGGTCTTCCTGCTGTTTTGATTGATTCTAGTTTAGCTTATACCAGTTTTACACACATGCATGTCCTTTACTTTCAACTTTTTTCCACCATAATTAAACGGGGTTGCTGGCTGGTACTCTTTGTTTTTGCCTGATGCCTCCTTGCAATAAATGTATTATTATTATTTATAACATTATCTATTAAGGCTACATGCAAGAAATGAGGCCTGCTGGCGTAAACATCAGACTGTATAATTTTGAAAACACGAATTTTCCACACACTGAAATGTGTAAACTTAATATTTTAATCCTGAGTCTAAATATTGCATGTTTGTAGTGAATTTTTGTTAAATTGATTGGTTGTGGTCTGTTAAGGAGTGACCAATATGCTTTTCCTTATATTGCATGTTTGCGTTGAAAGTTATATTTTTATAAGCTTGATCCAGTCAAACAGCGTACAAATTTACTTGCGGGACAAGTAAACCTGTTGTAAATCAACAGGTTACAGTTGTAAGCTGTAATAGTTCCTGACAGTGTGTCCCTGAGCAACTCCATATTAGCCAGTGTTTAAATCAGGGGTCCCCAACTCTGGTGTTGGAGGGCCGCAGTGGCTGCAGGTTTGCATTCTAACCCTTTTCTTAATTAGTGACCTGTTTTTGCTCTTAATTAACTTTTTTTGAATTAATTTTATTTGACTTGCTCTTGAAGACTCAGACTTCTTAATTGTTTCTTTTTCCTTAATTAGCAGCCAAACAATGAAACATGAGCAGCAAACTGTGTCCATCATACAATATCTGAAAATAAAGAAAGATGAAGGTCTCAGGAATGCTGATTCACTCAGGTCCACAAAACATTTTATTAGTGTTCTTAGAAAACAGAAAATTTTGGAAATGTATGGTATTTCACAATGAGAGCAGTAACAAGCCATGGACTGGAAGATTGTGTTTACTTAACAAGAATCGGCGCTTAATTAAGCAACTGGCTGGAGTGAAATTTGTTGGAGTTTCAGGCCCTGACTTAGTTGGTCTTCTGTTGGCTCACTCATTTCATTTCTGTTTGGGTGCAATTTAAGGAAAGAGATAAAGCAATTCAGAGGAACAAATCTTAAAAAAACAAGTCAATTAAAATTAATTCAAAAGAAGTTAATTAACAGCAAAAACAGTGCACTAATTAAGAAAAAGGTTAGAATGAAAATCTGCAGCTACTGGTGCTCTCCAGGACCGGAGCTGGGGACCCCTGGTTTAAATTGTATAAGTAAATATTTTAAATGAACCTGTAACGAACCTTGAGTCAATCGTTTATTTAACAGCGCAATATACTGTATAATAAAACACCTCTGTTAGCTCTTCTTCGCCCTGCGCCTGCTGAGACGTCTCAAGCGGAATTCACAGTAGCAGGCGGAGCACCCTAGGGGGCGCCCTTTCGCTTCCCCACCTCCTCTCCCCGACCTCAGCATAATTCGCGTCAAATCACAGCCACGCCGATGTCACTGATGACGTTGCACGAATCGCCGAGAGGCGCCTCTAGTGGCGACCAGGCCGGAGTCACCGCCAGACCAAGCTGCGATTGCGGCTGCAGGTTGAGCCGCTAATTTTGGACTTTGGAGGCTCCGATGATCGTTCGAAGCGAGTAGACGTCTGTCATTCGACAGTCATACCAGTTAAACTACTTCGGCCCCGCTGTTGTCTTTTTCGGCGCGACGGCGCTCACAGGAGGATGCTAACGAATTGACCGCCCTTCTTTGTCGCGCTCCCTCCCACCAGTTCTTGTGGTCCTTCTTCTTCGTGTCTGCTTCCCGTGTCTTGCCAGCCAGGTCACTGCGAAGATGGCAGCGATGTGGCGAGACGCCGCTGCTCAGCAGGCCGAGGTTCTTGCGAGTCGCTTGCGGGAGTTACTGTCTGTTGGCGTGGGCCTCCTCCGCTCAGAAGTCGGCGTAGACCTTGGACTCCAGCCGGAGCTATACCCATCATGGGTGATTTTGCTTACGGCCTTCCTCGGGCTGCTGGTCGTCGTGCTCATGTGGGCCGCGGCATGCACTGGCAGGAAGAGAGAGGCTCGGGTAGTCCAGCAGGCGACCAAGGCACCGGCTGCGAAGAGTGTCAAGCCTGAGGAGTCGAAGAAGAAGGGCAAGAAGAAACCTGTTGAAAAGGTACCGGCGTTGGAGACTGACGGGCCGCCGTAATGGCCGGATTGGGGGGTAAAGCGGGTCGATGAATTGGCAACGGGAATGGGGAAGGGCAATTTGTGGTAACGCGGCATTACAGGCTTAGCCAACTGTTTGTAACGTACTGTCGAGTCAAGGGGGAAGAAGTGTGCTTGTGTCATTCCTGTTTCGTACTTTAGTCAGGAGCCGTTAAGGCGACGTGGCCACTGACGAACCATTATAGCCGATCTGTACACAGTCATGGGGTGTATTGCATATAAAAAAGGTGAAAAAATAACTGACTATCCAACATGATTTATCTTAAATCACCATAGTGGGTTGCGGCTGGGGTTACCCGGAATATTAAATGTTTTTTGAGTTTCGTGATTCGTGAACCTGGTTTGACCTTTCATTGAAACTCGTCCGTCTTGGTCCATATTTTGACGTTAATTTTGTATATATATTAGGGCTATTATAACTTTGATCGTAGCAGTTTGCTTTTTCTTTTACATTTGGTGATACCCAACATTAGAAAGACAATATACATTTCAACCTTGGCGGGTTAGTTTCCATTAATACATACTCCTTTATCTCTTGAATGGCCAGAATGTGAGGATTATTGGTAGTAAGATTGAAACATGGTATCCTTCTGTAAAATGAGGAAGAGTGCAATATTGTAACACTTTTAAAAGATTGGCTTTAGTGGTTTTTCTTTGTATAAGTGGGTATGTTTTAAGTGTACACACTCTTGTACCAGGTCTTAGGTACACTGGATTCAGAAAGTATTCAAACCCCATTACATTTTGTGTTGCAGCCTTCTGCTAAAAGCATTTGTTCTTCCCTTCAAGGAACACTCAGTGCTGGGCGACATTACTTTACAAAGTAACTTAGTTACATTACTTACAAAAAAGTAGCTAAATATGTTATAGTTATTGTAAAATTTAATGTTTTACAAATAGTGCATTACTTTTTCTTCTTTTGGGTGTATGAAGCTTATGAAACTTTGTATGAAACACTACATGTCTCTTGCCAGCATTTGTTATTAAATCCCAAGCCCATATATGAATCTTCATGTAACTGACCAGCAACACAGCCACCTTCATTTTCATGTATTCAATAAAATACGTTTAGTCTGTTATGTGCAGGGAAGTAAAAAAAAAAAAAAAAACATCCATCCCCACAGTGAGCCCCCAAAGATATGGTGTGTAATACTGGCTACTGTGCCAGCAGATCACACTGTATCAACATATTAATAGCAAATAAATGAGTGAAAACTAAGCTGACACCTTATTTATAGGTTTGTTACTGGACTGCACATGGCACACTTTTTATTTTTGCTTGGCAGCGCAGTTGTGCCCTGCAAAGGACCGGTGTTCACCACATTTGTTTTTTGCCACACCCAGTGGTGCTGCAGTGATCACTGGTTCTCTGTCTCCCTGAACTGGTGGATTAAATTTACCCTTCAGCACATGCAGGGTTAATTGTATATGAATATAATGTCTGTTCAGTTTTTGTCACTTAACTGCACACCAAACATATTCTTAACCTCTTCCTCAATATGTTGCCTAATAAACGTAATGTTTATGTGACATGATAGCTTTTTTTTTTTGGGAATAAGTTTGATACAACTTTCTGATTTTTTTTTTTTTTTTTTCTTTTGGTAACACTTTTTTTTTTCAATAAAATAAGTATCGTGTTATATTACAGGATTTTACACATTTTTTTTCAAATCTATCACACATGCAAAACTGAAATATCCTATTTATACAAGTGTTCAGACCCTTTATTCAGTACTTAGTTGAAGCACCTTTGGCAATGACTCCAGCCTGGAGTGTTCTTACACATTGACACGACAAGCTTCACACACCCAAGTTTGAGGATTTTCTACCATTCTTCCCTGCAGATCCAGTCAAGCTCTGGTGGTATTGGATTTGGTGTAGTTGTAAGGGGTGTAGCTATTTTCAGGTCTCCCCAGAGTAGTTTGATTGGGTGCAAGTCAGGATTTTGGCTGAGCAACTCGAGGACATTCCCAGATTTGCCTCTCGGGCACTTCCATGTGTTCCTTGCTTTGTGCTTAGAGTTATTGTTGTGCTGAAAGGTGAACCAGTCATAGGTCTAGAGCGCACTGGGGCAGGTTTTCATTAAGGATATCTCTGTATTTTGTTCTGTTCAGCATTCAATCAACCTGATACTGCCTCTACCTTTCTTCACTGGAGGAATGGTTATGATGTAGATGATGAGTGGTGCCTGTTACCTTCAGACATGACACTAATCTCGGTTATATCAGACCTGTATAAAGGTAGATAGTCTTACTCCAAGGGAGCTTCCACCTAAACGGATGATCCATCAGTTTGTAGCCTGTGTATCAAGTGCCAGGTCATAGGTGCCGTGCCATCCCTATCTTGGCGGCATCAGACACAAAGCAAAAACCAATCCTGAACTGGATGATAGTTTTGCTCTGTGATTATCTATGCACATATCCACACACATTGATAATGAGTTGATTTTACATAACCAAGTAATTTAACACATACATTTAAAAAAAACACTACATGGTCACAAGGGGAACATGCAAATTTAACACGGTCAGTACCCAGGGTAGAGTATGTGCCCTGGATCTTGTAAGGTGGCAGTGCTAACCATATGTACTAGTAGCATGCATCCTGTCTCTCACTGTGTCTGCTGGCAATTTCAGCGGCAGTACAAATGACAGATCTAAATAATCCCCCTGACTGACCAGTCTGATGTGTCCATCCTGCTTGAGTATCTATTAAATATGGGCAGTTATCTGTCCTGCTTGTCTACTGAAACCTTCACACAGTGAAGTGGCCCAGTCCATTGTCTGGGAACTCTGGCATATGACATGCCTGTCTGCCTACATGACAAAGGCCTTCTTTAATGATGGTGACATTTGAGACATTATGAAGTATGCAGAAAACTAACTAGGTGTTCCTATTCTTTGCTGAGATCCAAGCTTTGAATTGGGACCTTTTTTTTTTTTTTTTTTTAAAGGTGACCTATTCAGACATTGTTCTGCTTAGACCTCATTGACAGAAGTGTACCTGATAAGGTTTGAGGTATGTAGTAAGTTGGCAGTGCCTCACTGCATAGGCTACGATGCTGGTCAGAGAGTCTCAAACAAACTGGCATCATTTTTTGTGAAAATGCACAAGTGTTTGTTTTAAATCGGTATGTTCGACTTTTTGTAGTAAGTGTATTCTTTAGACATATTGTGAAATACTGAAATGAGTCAAACGTAAAAGGGCTGGCGTGTCAGGGAGCACCCCTTGTAATGACAGCGAAGCTATAAAAGAAAATCAATGGGGGAAAAAAAAAAAATTCTATTTTCTTCGGGCTTAAGGGTCTGTTGCTCCTGGGGGCCGAGGTGACTTCGGCAGAGGCATGTCCCAAAATTGAACGGTAACTTCTGGCAGTCCATCTCCTATATAGTGTCGCAAGTTGCACTTCCAGGTATGCTCAGAACTGATGTCACCATTCCTCTGAGGTCTCCTCCAGTCTAGGGTTGTAAGAGAGGTTAGTATGTGAGTCTTGCCCAAATCCGTGCCCAGTTTTTACCCTTGCAACGAGCCTTCAGCACACTCCCATAGCACATGTGACAATTTGTGTACATTCATAGACATAAAATGTGTGCGTGTATGTATGTATGTATGGTAAATTTTGTCAATAAAGCATATGGATGCATATTGGGTTTATGACATCTGTATAAATGCACACTGTTGCCTATAGTAATGCGAACACAGGAAATACAATTATAGTCCAGATGGTGAGAATTCATGATTTTACTTCTATGACACTCACCCACCAACTAAGCTCAACCTCGTCAGCTTGAGAAGGAAGTTTACTCACCTCACCTTTTGTGTGAGAAAATGAGTCTACCACAGTTTAGCATCTTTTGGCTCCTATAAAAGAAAACAGTTCAGTTAGGGCAGCATGTTTTATGTTTGCTAGGTCAGACAGTACTACACATAGATGTTGCACATCTCTTTATATGTGTATGTGAACTTTCATGTGTGTCATTTAAATATATGTAAATCTAGACAAATACCTGCTTTGAAATACTATAACTGGGTGAATATTTAAACATGATGGTATGAAGTGCTAGTGACATGACAAACTCTGTGGACCTTGTATGGTGGTAGGTAAACTTGAAATAGTAAAGTATCTGCAGACATTAATTGTAAATACCAATCTTTTAGTGCATTTCATCACAATGGGAGTGAGTGTCACTGGTCTAAAGTCATTGAGATGGTGTTTTTTTGGGTGCAAGGATAATTCCCTCTTTGAAGCAGGTGGACACCACTCATTTTCTCTGTGAGATTTTAAAGATGTCATTAAAAATTTCAGCTTATTGGTCAATCTGTCCATCCATCCATCCATCCATCTAGATTCACTTATACTGGGCTATTTTAGTCAAAAATGGATTTCTTTTGACCTGTTACTGAGTTAAAAAAAAGGTGTTATAGCTAGGGGATCAGCTATGGTAGTCTTACTTATCTACTGTGTAATTCTAAGGTAGTTGATTATCTCATTGTCTGGGTATGTTAGATTACACAAGTAATTGTGAATCCTCTTTACAGCAAAAACCTCAACCTAATGGACGTGCTGTAATTGACCTGCAAGAAGATGCTATTGTTATGGAAGAAGTACCAAAACAGCAAGCTGAAATGAAGACTGAAAAGGTGGGTTTGCACTGGTTGAAAATAATTTGTCTGATTTTCGTATGTCTCTGTTCATTATTTAATGGAAAGAATGGTAAATGCTTCCAAGTTAGATGTTGCCATATAAGAAGGTTAATGAAATACTTAGGTCTTCATTAATGCTTTAACTGACATTTGTGTGTACTTCAAGGGGTTTGTTTTCTTTTAATTAAATGTAGACGAGCAAATTCAGGTTTTAGTTTTAAAATTATATTACTGTATACTGTACCAGCTCTCACTATGTTTGAAATTTACAGAGTATTTCCATTTTATTTGTATTAACCTTGTTTAATTAGTTGTGTGTTACTTTTAAACACCTGCAATTGTGGTAACTATGCAGGTTAATAGATGTTTACAGTTAAGGAAAAAACAGCAGGGTCTGGTTGGAAAGTACAGCTGTAGGATTTTTTTTCCTTATTTTTGAATAGTATTTATTGTTTCTGTCACACAGGTTACTTACATTGTAAAGTATACAGTGATCCCTACTCGATCGAGGGGGTTGCGTTCCAGAACCCCACGCGAAAGGTGAAAATCCATGAAGTAAAAACCGTATGTTTATATGGTTATTTTTATATATTTTAAGCCCTTATAAACTCTCCCACACTCATATAAACATTTCCCGCACAGTTATACAGCATGAACCCTTTATATACTCTTAGATATTAGGTAAGATTCATTAAAATTACATATGTAAATACACTGTTTATATACTACGCACAAACATAAGTATCGTATATCATTGAGGAGTTTTATTTAATACGTAATGCTGCTGTAATGGCGTCCTACAGCGGCATAGCTGTTCCCTTCTTTCAACATATCCAAAACTTTTACCTTTTCGGCAGTCGTTAGCATCTTCTGTTGGCGCTTGGGAAAGGCCTCGGAAGCAGTAGCAGGAGCAGATCATTTTGGAGACATAACGAAGGGCTTGACTACGCACAAAGATAAACACAAAAGGGCACAAAAGTGAACTCTTTACACAGCGAAACACATTGATACTGAATGAGCGAGACGAGATGCTGGCTAATGCAAAACGGAATTGAATGCTGCTCTCTGTCGCTGAGCCAATCAGCACCCAGGAACTTAACTGCGTGCTCTAATTGAGTAGCTGCTCAGCCATCCGACAATAGCGTCCCTTGTGTGAAATCAACTGGGCAAACCAACTGAGGAAGCATGTACCAGAATTAAAAAGACCCATTGTCCGCAGAAATCCGCGAACCGGTGAAAATATATATTTATATATGCTTACATATAAAATCCGTGATAGAGTGAAGCCGCGAAAGTCGAAGCGGGATATAGCGAGGGATTACTGTAATGTAAACACACAAGAACTTATGAGTAATAAAAAAAAAAAAAACACTGTCCACAGTTACTGCTATATTGCCACCAGTGGGGCAGTAAATGGGGATCATCTTGTATGGTTACCTAATGCAAACATCCATCCATCCATCCATCCATTTTCCAACCCGCTGAATCCGAACACAGGGTCACGGGGGGTCTGCTGGTGCCAATCCCAGCCAACATAGGGCGCAAGGCAGGGAACCAATCCTGGGCAGGGCGCCAACCCACCGCAGGACACACACAAACACACCCACACACCAAGCACACACTAGGGCCAATTTAGAATCGCCAATCAACCTACTCTGCATGTCTTTTGGACTGTGGGAGGAAACCGGAGTGCCCGGAGGAAACCCACGCAGACACGGGGAGAACATGCAAACTCCACGCAGGGAGGACCTGGGAAGCGAACCATAAATTCCTTTATTTAGCTCACGATACTAGGTTGTTGTACTGTGTTAGCCATTATGAATATAGTGAGAAGTCAAGCAAAATGACACCTTTTATTGGCTAATTAAAAAGATTACAATATGCAAGCTTTCGAGGCAACTCGGGCCCCTTCTTCAGGCAAGATGTAATACAGAAACTGGAGTTCCCTGTGTTTATATAGATACCAGGACAGATACAGCATTGGAAAAACCTTTAAGTGAGACATCTTAAATGTGGATTACATGCATGACGTATTATAGTTCAGTGTAAAATTCAAAATAAAAGGCAGCTAACTCGATTTGCTTTGTGAGCATGTTGAAACTTGTACCTTACACTAGTAAAACTGCTTTTCCAAAGTTAAAAATTACTGTTTTACGTGTGAAAATACTGCTAGTAGACATCTATTGTGTTTTGAATTTTAATGTGGAAACTTTACCAATGCTGGCAGAATTTAAGTTACCTAGTGCTTCAGTTTTTATAGTCATTTTTGTTGATAACATAAGAAAAAATAACTTTTAAAATGGTAAATTTTGGCATTTTACAAATTTTGCAAGTAGTCTTTGATATATGCACAATTACTTAATTTTACTCCAGTTTTGTACAGTTATATGCCTTAATAGGGTTTTATTGTTTTGTTTTGAAGTAATGATGGCATATCAACTCTAGTTTTTAAGCCTGTCACAGAGTAACTCAGTCACGGTCATTTTAAAAACTTAATATTTATAATTTAATAAAACTTGTATTTATTAACGACACTGGGATTATTGAATAATGATACAATGTGCCTGTTTTTTTTTTTAAAAAAAAAAAGCATTAAAATGTCTGTCCTATACAGTTTTTGTAACAAACTCTCACAGTCAAGATAAATTATAGACAGAAAACTGAACATCTACCATGTTCATTTTCATCCTGAAATCTTGTCAAGGATATGCCCCTAATGGGCCATATACAAAATGAACGGAGAAAAGTGACTTTTTTTGTCAGTTTGACTGTGTATGGTATTAGCAAATATTTTTGTAAAAACAAATGTTGAGCTGATCCATAGCAGCTACATCAGAATAGCTTCTGTAAATTTTGTATATTGGTATAGTTATAAAAGATCCTCTTCATAGTGAATTAAACAGTGCTGCTTGCCTTAGATGCTAAACTGTGTTGCTTGGTAGCTGTCAGTAAGGACTGCTGATCCTAAATTACCTTGAAACTCTTTGTTTATTCTCTATTATTTCTTACTCCACTGCACCTGCAGTGACCCATCTGTTTAACTGTTGCTTTTGCCGATAATATCACTCTGCTGGGTAATTTTAAAAGAAGGTAGCCGGAATACCTGTTCACCTGATGGATTTCAGGAAATACACCTCTTCTCTAGCACATTTTGTTGCAGGTGGTAACAATGTCATGAGGTTTTAATCCTTCAGATTCCTGAATGCAACCATTTCTTACATTCTACACAGGACAAATGTATCACTTCATTAAATGGGTAGCCAGCTTAAGGATTATAAGTCGCATTTCAGGTTTTCTGGGACTTTCATTGTCAGCATCCTTCCATCATCTAATATGAGTTTCGGCAATAAATCTATACATTGAAAGTATAAAAGGAAAGCCTTAAAAATAATAGACCTTAATTTCCGTTTATTTAAGTCCTATACACATCTGAAGTCATGCCTTTCAGGTATTAAAACCTATGAAATGGTTTGTGTAACTGAATCTCGGTAGCTTTTCCCTGAAGTAGTCATACTGTTGGTATACCGTGCTTCATCCATTTTGTTGTAACAGCTGTTATGCTGAACACATTCCTAATAATTTATTTTACATAGCCTTAAAGTTAATACTTTAGTTTACTGTTTGATAATTATTTTTGATAACTGTTTTACTTTAGTTGGTATAAGAAACCTTTAAAATAATTGTTCCCATTTCCTCATATCTCAAGACTCGGAAGGGGTCCTTCATCCAGTAGTTCATCGGTGCCAGGCAAAAGTTTCTGATAAGCTGGAGAATGCTGACAGCAAGATTAGTTAAGTGTCCTGCTGTCAGCATTCACTTCATATTGTTATTCTCTATAGCTAAAGTTGATTTCTAGCTTTAGAAGTGCTTGATATTTTGTTGATGCCTGCAATCAAGTAATCCCTTTTTTTTTTTTTTTTTTTTTTTTTTGCTAAACAGGCATATTTGATTTTTATACTGCATCTCTATCTTCTACAACTACACTCTTCATCGGCAAGAAGAGTCTTGTTGTTAAGGTGGACTACATAATAGTGCCCAGGTCCAAACTATGTATGTTTGACCCCACATAAAACACTTGAGAGAGAAAAATAAATCAAAAATACACGTAGAGTCAGACATGCTTTGAAACTGATTTTGTTTTTGTTTTTTCTCTTCCCTCAGCTATATGTTGCTAGGTTTTTTTTTGTTTTGTTTTTTTGCAGTCTCCTCTTTCTATTAAACATTCCCTTGCTCTGTCTTTTATGTTTTATCTCTGTTTGCACTCCTATTGTGTTTAAAAACCCTGCATGTCAATAACATTCTGTTAACTTCTGACATTTTTCAGTACAGCTTTCATTTAGGGCAGGGCAACAAGGACCTAAATTGATACTGTGATTTTTTTTTTTTTTTTTTGACCCCAAAATGAGATGCTTGGTACTTCTTGATATGTTCTCCTTAAAAGACTGAAGATTAGTACCATATAGACATGTATATAAACAGCGTTCAAAACCTGGTGTATTTTCCTTTTAACAAAGGAAATGGTCTCCCCCACCTCAACCAGCCACTCCCCACTCCCAAATTTAACAATTTCTTTTTAATTTCAAAGAAACATCTCAATGTGTAAAATGTGTTTTTTCCAACCATTTTTGTTTTATATCTTATCTAGGGATGTTAAAAGAACCAATACTTTCTGTACTAGTCGATAATGTTCCAGAAGCATAACAGTTCTAGCTTTTTTCAGTATCTGTGGAACCAAATGTACTGTACTCGTGTGTGATTGTAAGCAGACAAATTACTCCAGAAGGCAAAGTAATAATGTGAGAAAAATGTGAATAAGAACTACATATACTGTAAAACAGTTGACGGTGATGAGTGTACAACACTGCATCACCACATATCGAAAAGAAGTTGTGATTGGAAATACAGTACTTTGTCTTCAAGACAGGAGAAATTAAGCGTGTGACTGTTGGTATCATGCTTATTATTATTTAAAAAAAAAAAAAAAAATATTCCATTATGGAGTCGGTTCATAAATAGCGTCATACATTGCTTTGGTCAGTGCACTGATGTGACTGATTGGATGTGATTTTTCAATCGTTCAACATGTAGTGTCATAATGTTCTAAGAGGAGACTAAATGAAGGCGTGAGAGACAGGTGAGAGTTTGGGAGCGTGCACTGATGGAGTGTTGCCACACCCACCACACAATGAACCACCTGGATTGGGACCCGAGTGTAGCGGGTGACACTTCACCACCACACTGGAACAGTGTGAGGTTTTGTATGGTGGGTGTAGTGCCAGTCCTGCCACCTTTCCCCAAGTTTTCCCTCAAAGTTGGAGGACCTGCTTGCAGTGCTGGATGCAGATTAACGTCATACCCAGGACGAAGCAATTGCAGGTTAAAGTCCTTGCTCAAGGGCCCAACTGAGTAGAGTCACTTTGTGAAGAATTGCATTTTAATACTGTGTTCTGTACAGACCCTAAAAAGGAATCGAGTCTTCCCATTCATTTTCTGATTATGTCAAACACATCTATGGATTTGATTTTAAACATCCACTCATTTTCTAACCTGTTTATACAGTTTGTGGTCGCAGTGGAAACGTTGCATGCACCATTCAGTTATGCTTATAGGTCTGTGCACGCTGGCAGTATGAACAGCTGTAGCAAGGAAAAGTCAGACACGTTTCTAAACGTAGTGGCTACGAAATGGGCTACTCCATTTGCTAATACCAAAAAAAAAAAATTAATTTACTGTTTTGAAGCACACAGCACTGCAATTATGCCAGTTAGCAAGATGGGCAAAAAGACATACTTTATTACTAAATACAGATATGCAAACACTAAATTTGTGTCACTCGTTTTGTATTTGAAGCCAAACTAATGCCCATTCATTTAATCCCCAAAATGTAATAAACATAGTGAAAGCACATTTATATATGAAAGGTAAGTTGGCAAGTGTAAAGCAGTCAGTCTACTAGATAACCTGCAGGTCCTGTTAATGTTTTACCTCTGAACTCGTACACAGGCTAAGCAGTGAAAAAAGTCTGAACAGTCATACAAGTTACTTTGAAAACCTCTGAACAAAGGGTGTTTTATGGCAGTTAGGAAATAATGGATTCATGTAAAACTGACATTAAATTAAACTTGGGACAAATGTACAAAAATAATAATTAACTCTTTGAGGCCTGAATATTTTTTCCAAAAAACAGTTTCTGAAAAGCAATGGTTTCACACAAAAATCAACATAAAACGTCTGTTGCTGCATGCTGCGGCTGCCAGTTTGCCAAGAATGTGCGGCAGGCTTGTTGCCAGGCTGTCTTTGCGTGGCTGAGGCAGCAGCAGCGGTCGTAGTGCATTGCAACCTGGTTTCTACCTCTTATCATTGTTAAGTGGCAGTCCTCCTGGCGAACATTGCCGTAGGCATGTCAGCTACATGAACCTGTTCAGCACCACGATTAGCTGGGGACCAGTTAGCTGAAGCTGAAACCTCACTTTCGTTTTCGATCATTTGTATCAAAATCAGAGTCTGACAAGTCATAGTCCAGTTCAGAGATAATAGGCAAAACTTTGTCCACGGAGTATTTTGCTTTACGTATTCGCTTTGATCTCTCGCCATTATGTCAGTGCCATTTTTCCTCTTGTTTGCTCCTTACTACTCACACGAGCGCAGGAAATCTCAGTCAAACCAATGAAGCTAACTTTCTTTCTAGCAACAAGAGTCCAACTAAAACATAACAATTGATTTTGTCACAGTTTACAGTTGATTACCATCGTCAACTCCTCCTTTTGACAAAAGTCGACATCAGTCCTGAAAGAGTTAAAGGGGGGACCGATTTGGAACATTGAAGTTCCAGGTTTTTGTGACATTTGAAAACTGAATCATTTTGATGCAACTGTCGCTCTTTAGTATGTTTTTAGTCGGGTAATGATGCAAGTATAACTCTTACCATAGCATATGTTACAAACCAAACAGAGTAAGATGAACCAGATGTTAAAAGCAGGTTGTTACAAAAACAACTTTAAAGAGTTTGTTTAAATTAAAATATTCAAAATTATCTAGGAATTCACCAATTCAACAGTACATAAATAATAATATTTGAATGTTTGTTTAGTAAGCAATATTTTTATTTACTGGACAGAAAATGTCAGAATAAATTTGTAATGTACAAATGGTAAGGTAAATGAGGTAGTCCATGTTGATGTCATCCTTTATAAACCCTGTGCTGAAGTACCCTCAAGATTATAAAAGTTCCCCCGTTTGTTGTTACACTGGGAGGAGCCCCTTATCCATCAAATTCAAGCCTTGCGCTGTCATTAGGTATATATGAATGCCAATATCTACAGTAGTTCACTTAAGTGATAGTTGGCTTACTTCTTAATGGGTATACAAGTATTTTAAAGTTACTGTTATTACAGGGGTAGTGTGGCGTAGTGTTTAAGGGTATGGACATCAGTCCCTGAGGTTGTGGGTTCCAGTCCTGCTACTGACACTGTGTGACCATGACCTGTCTGTGGAACCAGTTGTATCTAAAATGTTGTAGGTCACCCTGGGTAAAGGCATCAGCCAAATAAGCAAATAAATTAGTGTTTATACATTTTATATTCTATTACAGAAAAAGTCAGTTTTATCCACTTTAATAATGGAAGTACTTTTAATAAAAAGCAGTTGAATGAGATTTCTGTTTTTGTTGTGGTATCTAAAGGTATGAAGTATCGTGAAATTTCATCAGTATTGGTATTGAATACTAAAATCCTAGTATTGTGACATCCCTGATTTCTTGTACTTATCTTTTGAGTTTCCATTTTATGTATTGCACTCAGCACTTAGAATACCTTGCTGGCTTTCGTGTCTGCCAGACAGTTAGCATTTCCACTTCTCTGTTTAACTGTTTTGTATAAGGAAAGACAAAGCTACTGAATCATTACCGTGGAAATCACAGATCATAATACATGTACTGTGCATGTTCCAAATTATGTATTTACATATACTTCCTTTTTCTTCTCTGCAACAGTCTGTATGATGTGTGCCAGTATTTATTTTATAACATTCACAAGCATAAGAATTACTATATTTGCAGCTGGCAATTTGAGTATTTTGCATCCAGCATACTTAGCAGCTTCTTGAGTCCTTATTTCCCAACAGATATACATTTGGGTCTATAAATAGCTGGACAGAGACAACTTTTTTCTAATTTTGGTTTTGTACATTACCCAGAGGCGTGACCTTGGGGAGGGGGGGGGGCTGGAGTGGGCACTGCCCCCCCCCCCCCCCCCCCAGAGACAAGCCGTGCCCCCCCGCGAAATGCTCTGTCTGTCCAATGAAAACTCTGGAGAAGAATAACTTGATTTTCAAAACTGAGTCCCGTTTGAATTTGCGGCGTATCCGTCAGTGCCTCCTCCACTAGACAGGCACCGTGTTGCTCACAGTTCACTTCGCCGCACATTTTGCAGCACGTTTTGAACTTGTTGACCGCATTCTTTAATTAAAACAGTGTATACGTTCCATTCTTTTTATTTTCTGGTTGGTAACACCAAAGGCTATGCATAGGTGGCTTATTAAAAAGCAGACCTCTTCAACCTCTGTCCCTCTGCAAGCTGCTGGCTCCATGGTTGAGCCCAGCACCGCTGCTACCAACACGTAGCACAGCGTACCCACGTCGGGAACTGAAACTCCAAAAGATGTAGATAAGCCTACACAATCCTCCAGCTCTGCGCCCGTGTCGGGTACCCCAAACCTCTGCCTTCAACAAAATATACAGTCCGGTCTGCCTGACTTAAATATGGATAGCCCATCCCAGCCCATTTTAATTAATTATCCCAGGCACGCATTCGGAAAGACACTTAGATGTTTTAGTGCAAGCTGGTATCAGTCTCGACCATGGCTTGAATATTATGTTGTCCGTGATGGCAGCTTTTGCTTTGCCTGCCGCAAATTTAGTGTTTCCAATTCGGACCACGAGGACATATTCAGCAAACATGGCTACACTAATTGGAAAAAAGCTCTAGAAAAAGGCGGTGGCGGCTTCCACAAACACGCGTCTAGTATCCTGCACGTCAGAGCCATGTCTGCATCACAGCACTCATCATTGGTGTGTCTTCTGCTGCATGCGAAAGCTCTTTCTCTACTTTGAACCACATTCTTACTCCACTCCGCCGAACAATGCTACATTCAAGGAAGAGAAATTTAGTCATTCTGGCACATGAGAAAAAAATCACAGAACATCTAGACATGAATGAATTTATTTCAGATTTTGCCAAGAGTAACCACAGACTGGTCCTATAGATAATATCCAGGTTAAACACTGGAAACTGATGTCCTATAGCCTCCCATGACTACAATAAGCCACGTTTCTGTTCTTGTATGTTGTATACGTTTGACTTTATTGATATTTACCTTGTAGATGTAGTTCTATATTTGTTCACAAAAAATAATACAAGTTCCATTGCCTCTGTTAATTTTATTGAACAGTAGGTTATGATTTATGCCACAATTTTTGCTTTTATGTTATATAAAACTATGTTGTTGTTATTATTTGACCCCCCTATAGAAATGGGGATGGATGGATATTTTTTGCCCACCCACACATGATGTTCTGGTCACACCTCTGACATTACCACCAATGAATTTTAAATGAAACAACTCAGATGCAGTTGAAGTGCAGACTTTCAGCTTTAATTCAGTGGGGTGAACAAAACAATTACATAAAAATGTGAGGCAACTAAAGCATTTTTTTTAACACAGTCCCTTCATTTCAGGGGCTCAAAAGTAATTGGACAATTGACTCAAAGGCTATTTCATGGGCAGGTGTGGGCAAGTCTGTTGTTATGTCATTATCAATGAAGCAGATAAAAGGCCTGGAGTTGATTTGAGGTGTGGTGCTTGCATGTGGAAGATTTTGCTGTGAACAGACAACATGCGGTCAAAGGAGCTCTCCATGCAGGTGAAAAAAGCCATCCTTAAGCTGCGAAAACAGAAAAAACCCATCCGAGAAATTGCTACAATATTACGAGTGGCAAAATCTACAGTTTGGTACATCCTGAGAAAGAAAGCAAGCACTGGTGAATTCAGCAACGCAAAAAGACCTGGGTGTCCATGGAAGACAACAGTGGTGGATAATCGCAGAATCATTTCCATAGTGAAGAGAAACCCCTTCACAACAGCCAACCAAGTGCACAACACTCTCCAGGGGGTAGGTGTATCGATATCCAAGTCTACCATAAAGAGAACACTGCTTGAAAGTAAATACAGAGGGTGCACTGCAAGGTGCAAGCCACTCATAAGCCTCAAGAATAGAAAGGCTACATTAGCAAAGTCCAAAGAACATCTAAAAAAGCCAGCACAGTTCTGGAAAAACATTCTTTGGACAGATGAAACCAAGATCAACCTCTACCAGAATGATGGCAAGAAAAAAGTATGGAGAAGGCGTGGAACAGCTCATTATCCAAAGCATACCACATCATCTGTAAAACACGGTGGAGGCTGTGTGATGGCTTGGGCATGCATGGCTGCCAGTGGCACTGGGACACTAGTGTTTATTGATGATGTGACACAGGACAGAAGCAGCCGAATGAATTCTGAGGTGTTCAGAGACATACTGTCTGCTCAAATCCAGCTCAATGCAGTCAAATTGATTGGGCGGCGTTTCATGATACAGATGGACAATGACCCAAAACATACAGCCAAAGCAACCCAGGAGTTTATTAAAGCAAAGAAGTGGAAAATTCCTGATTGGCCAAGTCAGTCACCTGATCTTAACCCAGTTGAGCAGGCATTTCACTTGTTGAAGACTAAACTTCAGACAGAAAGGCCCACAAACAAACAGCAACTGAAAGCCGCTGCAGTAAAGGCCTGGCAGAGCATTAAAAAGGAGGAAACCCAGCATCTGGTGATGTCCAGGAGTCCAAGACTTCAGGCTGTCATTGCCAGCAAAGGGTTTTCAACCAATTATTAGAAATGAACATTTCATTTCCAGTTATTTAATTTGTCCAATTATTTTTGAGCCCCTGAAATGAAGGGATTGTGTTAAAAAAGGCTTTAGTTGCCTCGCATTCTTATGCAATTGTTTTGTTCACCCCATTGAATTAAAGCTGAAAGTCTGCACTTCAACTGCATCTGAGTTGTTTCATTTAAAATTCATTGTGGTAATGTACAGAACCAAAATTAGAAAAAAAGTTGTCTCTGTCCAAATATTTATGGACCTAACTGTAGATAGGTACTTTATATGGCCAGCACTAGAGTCTGTAAGGGAGTGCTTGAAATTCTGAGGAGGTTGGTAATATTTTGGTGTAAACTGAGCCATTTCTACTACCCAAATCTTCTCAGTGCATTGGAATTGAAGGTGGAAAAAACAATATCTCCTTTTGAAATTTGGCATTATAAAACCACATAGATTTTTGTTTTATGATTCGATATTTTATTTACTTCTAACCTCTACGCACAAAGTAATGTGGTTATGATTATTTGATGAAAGCTAATATATAACAGATTCAAAGTTCACCCGAACAATTTATTCATAAATGTTAATGCAAAATTAATGAGCTGTGTGTTGAATATCCATTATTGTAATTAGGAAGCTCAATTCACCTGCTAAACAAGAATACAATTTCAAAATTAAAATAAAATGGTCTGTAATGCAGTTTACCCCATACACAAACACTGAATAATTCACACATACACCATGAAAACAATTATGAAGGGGGCTGTTTTTTTCCTGTTTGTAATGTTGAAATAGACAGCTGACTGCTTACACTTCTGGTGTGATGTGAATTAGTGGTTATTGTTATCTGGTCACTGACAAATATAGGGTGCAAGTTAAGTAAGTGAAAGTGTGTTTTACACTATATTTAAGTCACTGCAGGTGTTACCTCCATCCCCTTGCTGCTTGTCTGCTCATACGCTATGCGACAGAGCAGCAAATGTTTTATGGAACTTCACTTAGCTGGGGCCCATTATGCCTGGGGAGGTGGGAGGGCACCACACATGCCTGGACGGCCTTTTTATATGCAGTAGCATGTTTTATCTTTGGATGCTGTACTGCTTGAACAGTCACCCATGCCAGGCAAAAGCAGTGGAGATTTTACTTAACATTCAGAAGAATCTGTGGAAAATCAAACTGCTGAACGCTGCAATATTGCCTTTTGCATATTTATTTTTCTTGAATATCAAATTTAAAAGTGAGTACATTGCCCAGCCCTACTGAGCGTATGGCACAGTTTGCTTTCTTCTGAGAATAGCTAAATTTTAAGAAGACTTTTCTGTTATAAAATTTAGTTCAGGTGCTGAGTTTTTGTGTGTGCCAAGTCAATGGTCAGTGTGTGCCAAGTCATTTATAGCCAATCGCCAGGATGGATTAATCAGGCCAGTCTGACTTTTGGTCATCGTTGTGAATCATCCTGCCATACTGAGCTTGGGTTAGCACACTTAACAATATTTTTCATGTTTTTAAGACTCACTTTTTTTATATAAAATTCTTGCTTGTTCAGGACGTCTATTGTAGATATACGCAGCCATTTGCTAAAATCATTTAAATTAATTTTTTCCCTCATTAATGTACACACAGCACCCCATATTGACAGACAAAAAAAAAGAATTTTTGAAATTGTTGCAGATTTATTAAAAAAGAAAAACTGAAATATCACATGGTCCTAAGTATTCAGACCCTTTGCTCAGTATTTAGTAGAAGCACCCTTTTGAGCTAATACAGCCATGAGTCTTCTTGGGAAAGATGCAACAAGTTTTTCACACCTGGATTTGGGGATCTTCTGCCATTCCTCCTTGCAGATCCTCTCCAGTTCTGTCAGGTTGGATGGTAAATGTTGGTGGACAGCCATTTTTAGGTCTCTCCAGAGATGCTCAATTGGGTTTAAGTCAGGGCTCTGGCTGGGCCATTCAAGAACAGTCACAGAGTTGTTGTGAAGCCACTCCTTCGTTATTTTAGCTGTGTGCTTAGGGTCATTGTCTTGTTGGAAGGTAAACCTTCGGCCCAGTCTGAGGTCCTTAGCACACTGGAGAAGGTTTTTGTCCAGGATATCCCTGTACTTGGCCGCATTCATCTTTCCCTCGATTGCAACCAGTCGTCCTGTCCCTGCAGCTGAAAAACACCCCCACAGCATGATGCTGCCATCGCCATGCTTCACTGTGGGGACTGTATTGGACAAGTGATGAGCAATGCCTGGTTGTCTCCACACATACCGCTTAGAATTAAGGCCAAAAAGTTCTATCTTGGTCTCATCAGACCAGAGAATCTTATTTCTCACCATCTCAGAGTCCTTCAAGTGTCTTTTAGCAAACTCCATGCTGGCTGTCATGTGTCTTGCACTGAGGAGAGGCTTCCGACAGGCCACTCTGCCATAAAGCCCTGACTGGTGGAGGGCTGCAGTGATGGTTGACTTTCTACAACTTTCTCCCATCTCCTGACTGCATCTCTGGAGCTCAGCCAAAGTGATCTTTGGGTTCTTCTTTACCTCTCTCACCAAGGCTCTTCTACACCCGGTAGCTCAGCTTGGCCGGACGGCCAGCTCTAGGAAGGGTTCTGGTCGTCCCAAACGTCTTCCATTTAAGGATTATGGAGGCCACTGTGCTCTTGGGAACCTTAAGTGCAGCAGAAATTTTTTTGTAACCTTGGCCAGATCTGTGCCTTGCCACAATTCTGTCTCTGAGCTCTTCAGGCAGTTCCTTTGACCTCATGATTCTCATTTGCTCTGACATGCATTGTGAGCTGTAAGGTCTTATATAGACAGGTGTGTGGCTTTCCTAATCAAGTCCAATCAGTATAATCAAACACAGCTGGACTCAAATGAAGGTGATCTCAGGGATGATCAGAAGAAATGGAAAGCACCTGAGTTAAATATATGAGTCACAGCAAAGGGTCTGAATACTTAGGACCATGTGATATTTCAGTTTTTCTTTTTTAATAAATCTGCAACAATTTCAAAAATTATTTTTTTTGTCTGTCAATATGGGGTGCTGTGTGTACATTAATGAGGGAAAAAATTAATTTAAATGATTTTAGCAAATGGCTGCAATATAACAGAGTGAAAAATTGAAGGGGGTCTGAATACTTTCCGTACCCACTGTATAAATTCGGGCATCTATATAAATTCGAGCATCTGTTTTCCTTCTTTGCATTTAGCATCTAATTTTAATTTATTTTTAATTTAATTTTTGATTTTTAGAACAAGAATAAGAAGAAAAAGATGAAAACAGAAGTGAAAAATGTTCAGAATTCATTGTCTGTAGATGGCAAAGAAACTGATGATGGTATGTACCCATTGCATTAACCCTATGTTTTAGAACAGGATATTTTATAAAGAATTAATTTCAGCTGTTTATTGTTAAGGAGAAATTTCTGCAGAAGCAGCTTTGTTCTCCTTCCTCTATAAAGGAAATCAGATCTTAAGTTTTTATTGCTGCCACTTTCTAAAGGACTAATCCTTGGCATTCTATATTTAATGTGAGTTTAGGAATGGATGAAGTTATCAAAAAATATCCAGATACTTTTGGGTATAACAGCAATAACAAATTTTATAATTATTTTTCCAAAATTTCTTTATAGTGTGAGAAAGAAGAAAGTTGATGGATAAAAATCTCCCAGTTTCTTTCAAGTGAGTTTTACGATTCTGGGTTAACCAAAATATTTGTGCAAGAGAAATGTTGCTGGTCTTAAGAAATAAGCCGCTTAACTAAAATCCATCAGATATTGAAATCAGAGTCTCTTGAGACTCTTAACACTAATTTATTATCCTGCACAGGCTATCTCATCCACCACCTTAAAGTAACATATGGCCTAGAAAACTGAGCAATAACTTGTCTGTTGCCCTTAGATCTCCTAAGCTGCCTGTGCATTTCAGTGTTTTGATTATTATAACTAATGCTGATAAGGTAGTAGATAAGCTGCTGAACCCTATTTGTTAGGGTGATTGGAGATTACAGCTACTCTCAGTGAATAAAGATTTCCCACTAAGTTTAAATTTTCATTTGTGAAGTCTTTGCCTTTTCCCCATGCCACCCATTACTGCAGCCAATTACCAAGGTGGATTTCTAAGATGTTTTTTATTGTTAGTGTTGCATAATTAGTGCAGGTTATTCATTTAATTGCCTTTTGAGTGACTGGCATTGCACTTTTGAAAATTGCTATTAGGTCAGGTGGTTTCAGGAGTTTTCTTTTACAAATAAATTAATTGTACATTGATAGCATAAAACAAAAGCAAGTGTTGTGTTTGCCCTTAGCCAGATAGAAGATATTGAAGAATATTATGCCAATTGTTATTTTTACTATCTAAAACGTTTTTTTCTCAGCTCTGTTTTATGCTGTGCATAATGCAGTTGTCTTCCACATATAACTCTCGTGCTGTGTATGACAGTTTGGAAGTAATGTTTCCCATTGTCATCAGCCATTATGGAAATGAGTTCTTGTACATGGACTGTAGAAGAGGGTACTCGGGACTGCATTTTGCACAACAAAGCAGTAATTGTAAAAATCAAAAACAATCCTATCGACTAAAACTGATGATTCTAAAACTGGATCCAGAGGAAAGTCTTGACTATGGACTTGTCATTGATAAGATGAATTGCACAGCAGCCAGTATGGGTGGATTAAACATACAGATTGTGAACTGAGCAAGCACCAGGATTTCACAGATTGCACTGAAACCACCTTCTTGGAAAAAAGTAGTGGAAATAACACTGGAACCTGGCATTAATGGAAAATCAGCATTAGAGAACATGTTTTAAACCATGAAATGTTCAATCTGTGCTATACAGAATAATGTGTATGCACTGTGGACACTTTTAAGAATTACTTTTTAGTAGACCTACGTTATTTTTCCCCTGACAAACAGCCTTCACAGCCACATAGAGAGTGAATACTATTGTGCAGGTGACAAAGGTGCAACATACTTTACAGTTCTAAAACAGGCGCCATCCATATTTATCACCATTTTGGCAGTGACATTATGTGATGTAGTCTTCAGCAACATCCAGAGACATAACTGTATCTAACATATTTGACTGGTTTGGGGAAATTTCTCCAGGTACTTTTTGAGTATAAAACTTTCTTGGTAGAGCAAGACACATAGCTTGAAGTACATGCTACATTGCCTTGGCATGAATAATAATATAAATCGGTGTTTAAGTGTCCCTGTCAGCAGCAGTTTACATGTTTGAGTGGTATGCCATCAATCTCCTTTAGTCTAAATGCAATTGGACACAAATGTGCTGCTGTTTCTCACTGGACAGAAGGCTGTCCATTTCATTGATGTCAATAAAAGCAATGCTTCCAAAATTACAAGTAGGCTTTTTGTATAGCTTACACTTGAATTTTATATGAAATATAGTGGTCACAATGTTAAACAGAAGTAAAGAGTGCTCATTGAAGGATTCAAAATGTTTCATTTTGTTTTTGAGGAATCGATCAAACTTTCATACAGGTAGTTGTTGACTCACGACCACATTCGGTTCTGATAGACCAGTCTCAAGTCAATCTGGATGTGAGACAGACCGTTATGTATTCAAACATGACCGTGTGTATAGTAGTGTATAATTTCTTTTTTTCTTTTATTACTGTTGCTTTAGCAGCTTCATGGATCCTTTGTTTATTTTGTGTTATGTTACATCATCGGTGTGAGCCTCTCGCTGTGTTCATTGTGTTTACTGTGAGAAGAGGGGTTATACTGGCAGAGTTTGAGCACTCAAATGTTTTGTTTTAACATTTTGGCCTGTTAACAATAAACATTAACAGATAAAGAAGTTCACTGTGGTTTCATTACCCCTTCGTGGCGGTTTGCATAAAGTGCCACATCGTGAGACACAATGCAGAAGCTAAAGAGGTTAACCAGATTCAAAGCCAGAGCACAGCAGCAGAGCGTTTGTGGCAGACACCGGTTACAATGGGATAACTTAGACACATGCGATTGTATTTGCTTACTTTTCTAAATTGTACTGCTTGATCACCTTCATTTTGTGTTGAGATGAATTGCCTTTTTTTCCCTGCAATTGTAAGACAGGTGTAACTGTTGAAACTGGTGCCGATAATTAAATGAGATTGAGATGAATGAATCACAACATACAGAGCTGGCGTGGCAAAAATTGTCATTTGCCCTTGAGACGCGATAGCGGTTGTAAGTTGAATGGTCATAAAATGCATAGGACGTAAGTTGACAACTATCTGTATACTATGGAAGCGTATTAGGGCCATGGAGAAGAAAAAAAAAATACGGACACTGGGGGGGGGGGAAAAAGTGTATGTCAACATGACGATTTTATTCTTGACATTTCCACTTTAATCTCAACACTACTGTGCAGTTTAATGCATTTCATCATGAAAATGATATTCTAAATGTTCCGAGAGTAGTGAAATCATCAAGTGAATGCATTCTGTGTGGCGATTGCTGCCTGCAGCTCCTCTCAGTGCAAGAGGAAGTCGGTTTAAGAAGCACATAGTGATTTAACAACTGGGTCGGGGAACACTTAATACAAAGCATTTAATGTGCTATGTTAGTTATGGGCTTTGAGAAAATCTAGTAAATTAAACGTTGATTTTAAGAGGAAGTTTACGTCATGGCAAAGTTGAACTAGAGAGAGAAAAAACAAGGGTTTAAAGTGGAAACATCGAGATTAAAGTGGAAATGTCGAGAATAAACTCGATGTCGACTTTTTTTTCAACATACACTTTTATTCTTCACTGAGTCCGTATTTTTTTTTTTCTTCTCCGTGGCCCTAATACTCAATACTCAAGTGTTGGAATTAAAATTAGACAGGACTGCTGTACGGTTATATCACCTCCTTGGTGGTTTTAATGAGAACCTGAACCATTAATGCACACATTAGATGTAGTTATTTTTCTGTTTTTTGTTTTTTTTTTTGACATGAACATAGCAGAAGTACTAGTGCTAAACAAGGAGTATAGAAAAGGTGTTTTTGGCAAACTGAACTAAAAAGGCACTGGAGCCTCCTTCAAAAAACTGCAAACTGTTGTTGCTGGGTGGCAGAAGCTATTAAAGGGTTAACAAAAAAAAAATCAAATGCCTTTTAAAAAGAGCAGCCTACTAGTATTCTGAAATTAAAATATCTAGTCTGGGGGAAAAAGACACTCTACAAAAAATGTTAATACTCTTTCTGAATGATTTACTTTTAAATTTTGTATTGCTTTTTTTAATTAATACCTTAAAAGGAAAATCAAAGCTTTGTCCTTGTTATAATATTTTTTTCTTATAAATAGTGCTATTTATATAATTTTAACGGAGTTTAACTGAACATGAAACACTTAATTGTTGTTTATGAACACTGTTATTAATCCAGGGTCTTTGTTCTTATTATAACTGTGTGTTTATACCCCAGTCAAATAAATTCTTTTATTAGGTGTGTCGAGACTTGTTTTCTGATTTATAATAGTCATAATAATATAATGTTATCAAATCTGAAAAGATTACATACTTTTATTTTTAGTTTATTTTGAAGTCTTTCAAAACAAAATAAAAAAGGGCTCTCCTTACACATTTACAAATTTTAAATTATTAACCAGAATTACTGTTCTAGAAAGAAACTGTAGAGGAGAAGAGTTAAGAACATCAGATTTTTGACAAGAACTGGAGATTTACCCTAACATAGCCTGCCAATCTCTATTCACATAACTTTTACAATATATTATCAAGCTCAGATTTATGGGTCCCCATGATGTTACACTCTGCTATATTCCTTGGTAAATTATTCCATGCATCCAGGGTTGTCTTTGTGAAGAAAACTTTTCCAGCTTTGGTTGTGAAGAGTAAATTTCATGCAATCTTCCATCTGTACCCTACAGTTCTAGTTGAGCTCACCTGTAAGTAATAGATGACGCCTAATGTATTAACTCCTTTTATAATTTTATACACTTCTTGCAAATCACCATTTACATTCTATTTGAAAGAAACTTTCCTCATGGTTCATACCCACAGATTCTGACATTTTTAATAACCTATTACAAAACAAATCACTGGGGCTTTTTGATTCTATTTAGGTGCATGGGAAACAAAGATAAGTAACAAAGAGAAGCGGCAGCAGCGCAGGAGGGACAAAGTGGTGAATGAGGATGCTGGTGTCCAGAAGACTGAGGTGCAAGGGAATTCTTCAGTTGTAGAGCACCGCACTACTGCAACTGCTGCAACATCTATCGGTCTGAAAAAAAATAAAGGTATGAGAATTAAAGAACAATCTGTAGCTGGCAGGACGTGTGTCTAATGATAGAAAATGCCAGTGGAGGAAACAATTTCTTGACCATAATACTACTTGTGACATTTCCTTAATATAACTGAAATTTAACTGCTTGCTTCCTCATTTTTTTTTTAAAAGGACTGAGCAGTCAAGTACTCAGCTTTAGAAATTAGAGGTGCTGACCTGCCGTCTGAAAATATGAGTAAAATAAATTCAGCCCCATGTGAAATATTTTCTTTCTGTGTTGTTTACCTTTTTGGCTATGTTGTTTCCAGAGACATTTCTTGTTACCAAGGTCTAATTCTCAAAGGAATATTAAATAGTAAATATGCTTTTTTAAATCATAACATAATTCAAGCTGAACTTCGAGTAGGCTTGGGCAACTTACACTTTTTTCAAAAATAGTCGATCACTTCCTTCTCTTCCAGAACAATGTGGCAGATAACAAAGCACAAAATAAACACCCTTCTAGAGCTAAAAGCAACAGAGAACAGTATCTTAAGAGCTGGCACAGCAATCTCCAACCAACCAACCAGCCAAAGGTCCCCACCTCTGGGACCTTTCTTTTTTATTGTGAAAAATGTTTCCAGTTTACTGACGTATAACTTCACATATTGCTATTTTCTGTATAGTAAGCTTGTATCAATAGTATTGTTTTACTATAAAAATAATGCTTTTATTATTTTCTCCTGTCTTTTTAGGAGAGCCATTTCACGTAAAATCTGGGAAAGGTGATGGTATAATATCACATGGTAAGGAGGGAGTAATGTATTTATATCTTTTAATGTATTCTTGTTTCATTCTTATCTCTTTCTGTTTATTACACCAGATACTTTTCATTTAGTCCAGTGCTGATCAAACTTTTTGAAATTAGTGTTCTATAAAGCAGTATTTAAAATGTGCAGATATGTTTACATATACAGTATTTTATTTTGTAGCTGACCCTTATAAAACTGTATAGTGTTGTTGATATATAACCAACATCTCAGAGGTGGATTGTCAGCCTGTTTTTGTTGATGCAAATCTGGATGTTAGAACTCCAGGGATGTGTTGTATCTCCTGAGAGAGAATACATTAACCACTTGTATTTTCTTAGAATGTTTCACATAGAAAGTATGGATCATTAAAATGTTAGTGAAAAGAACTACTCTCTCAGATGACTACGGAATCTATAAATAGAAGTTTTTTTTGTTGTTTTTTTTCGGTAACAGTGCTAATCTGATAAACAAGAGAAGAGCAAATCAAATACCATAAAGAATGTGTGATCTTTAAATGGTAGTATGTGGTTAGTCTTTACCTTGAGTTCCATTTACTGTGGCTTTTTTTTTTTTTGTCTAAGTTTCATTTGGTGCATCATGTTAGCCTGAAATGAATAAAAGAAAATGTAATTTAGCATTTCAGCATAATGTTTCAGTTCTGCAAATAATGAAATAGAGACATATATAGGAAAAGAGAAGAAATACCACTTTTGGTTGTCTTTTAACCCGAGTGCTCTTACACAGTGCATGAATTCTGGGGATACAATCATAAATAATATTTATTCATACAGCCATAAGTTATTCAGAAGCTTCTACTGTGCTCTTGTGTTGTTGATTCTGAGTTTATACTCCTGGCACTCTGATGCTCATGATGTGATTTCTGTGTGTGAAATAAACATTGATTCATATAGTGCTTCATCAAGTTGAAATGTATTTGTTAAGCATTTGTCTTAACCATCTTTTACAGTATTAAAATGCTAGCCGCCCTCTTTGCAGATAATTTAATTCTCATGTTTGGGATGTTAACACTTTGACAAAAAGCACTGGTTAACCCAAAATACCTAATGCAAGTACCATAAAAAACAAATACACACAGAGGAAGATGCCTGTGCATTGAACAATATTGGATGCATGCTGTTTATGATGGATAGGACTTTTATTTGTCCCCAGGAGGATTTTGCTTTTTGCAGAAGTTGGATAGATAGATATAAGCACCATGGTCTGAACACACACCAAAATAACTAAAAAGGAAGAAAACTTCTGACTTGGCAGTCCCAGCCCCAGTGAGGCATTATACAGTCAAAATGCTGATAGGTAGATTATTAATCCCAAGGGGAAATTCACATTCAAATTCAATTCACTGTTGGTGTAAAGGAACTGCTGTTGCATTTCTTGACACACTTCTGCTTGAATAATTTGTTGACTGAAAGTCATCAGTGTTATTTTGCCAGAGAGAGGATGTGCATCATTGTTCATAATAGCACTCAGTTTTGTTTTAATTCTTTCCTTCGCTACTAATGTTGGACCTCCATCCAAGTGTGTGTCCAAGTCGTTTTTAGCTTACACAGCTTTTTGTATGTGCGCACACCGTGTATAGATAACATTGCCTCCTTTTAAAGATGTCAAGTGGTATGCAGACTGATGGACAGATTTAATGTCAGTTTAATGTTTTGGTGATTGTTTAGTTGCCTTTGTTTGAATGTCTATGTTCCAGAATGTGTTATGTCTTTTGTGTGTTGTTGATGAGTTGCAGTAATGTGTGAAGTGGAGGTAGAACTCGTTTCCTAAATTAGCAATTGGTAGCACTCAAGCCAAGGTAGCATAGGTCCGCAGGAAAGAGCTTTCCTTTTAAAAAGAAGCTGATTGCCTGAGAACAGGGTCAATCAATCTTCAGAGTTGAGCAAGAGTGCTTTGTGTGAGCAGAGCTAGTCAACTGAAGAGCTCAGCAACTGGCCACCATATGAGGAGCTGTAAGTTTATTCATATGAGCCATTTTATTCAACTTCCTTGGCAGGAGGCAACAGCAGGGTATGATTACAGGTCACTTTATTTTGGATTCAGCATAGCGCTCAAAATATAATGGCTGTACCTTCAAGGAGGTCCAGAGTCTGCCTTCATAACTTGTTGATTTGGTGGGCCTCTTTTGAAGTGATGTTACCAGCCTATCACATCACAGTGTAGAAAATTGCTTTAGCCATCAGAGTTGTAGAACATATGAGGGATGTCACTCATGACCCACTAAGACCAAACTAATTTTCTCTTTCTTATATAGTTCCCCTGTGTTATGAGACCAGTCCAACCTGTCATTGATGTGGACTCCCAAGTACTTGTAGTGGTTCACCACTTCTACATCCACTCCCTGCATAGTGACCCAGACATAGAGGCTTAATTAAAACGAAAACTTTTATGGGCCAGCATTCTACCATAAAGAGTACATGTCTTCTCTCGGTTTTTGAAGTTTTCTTCTAGGACTTTGTTTTTTTGTTTTTTTTTTCCCTTCGTGACACGTTGGTGAACGATGAAAATTTTGAACTGTACTACTATGGGTATGAGCTTAAGTGTGCCCAGAGAAGACCAGTTGTCACTTTCTTGGTTTGTTTCTAGCAAGGATGTTGGATGAGTTTGTCACAGAATGGCAAATGTGAGGATATCCAATTTTTAACTCTTCAAATTTCATAAAAAAAGAATACTTGAAAATAAAAATGATTTGTTTTACTGTATACTAGGGGGCTCTGCCCCCTGCTCGCTTCGCTCGCCAACCCCTGTGTTTGGTTAATCCATCCATCCATCATCCAACCTGCTACATCCTAACTACAGGGTCACGGGGGTCTGCTGGAGCCAATCGCAGCCAACACAGGGCGCAGGGCAGGAAACAAACCCCGGGCAGGGTGCTAGCCCATCGCAGGGCTCGCACACACACACCAAGCACACACTAGGGACCATTTAGAATCGTCAATCCACCCAACCTGCATGTCTTTGGACTGTGGGGAGAAGCACCCGGAGGAAAGCCACGCAGACACGGGGAGAACATGCACACTCCACGCAGGGAAGACCAGGGAAGTGAACCCAGGTCTCCTAACTGCGAGGCAGCAGCGCTACCCACTTCGCCACCATGCCTCTGTTTGGTTAATCGGATATACAATTTTAAAAGGTTTTTTTTTTTCTTTGGAATTGTTTGTTTCATTAGTTGCACTTTTTACTTTAAATGTTTATTAAAAACAATATTGGGAATTACCTTTTCTTCAAGATCGCATAGAATTTTGAATCAATTTTTGGAGATACATTGTGACAACGCAACATATAATCGCCTGTGAGTGAATATTGTTTCTGTTTCTCTAATAAATAATCTAACGTTTTCTAATGGTTGTCCCTGTGATTTGTTAATTGTCATAGCAAAAGCTATTCTCACGGTAAACTGTAAACATTTTAATACGAATGGCATATCACGATCTCCTTTGGTGTCTAATGTTATTCTCAGACCCTTCCTCCCCCGGGTCTCGCCCCCCTTTTACCGCATCAATCAGTACCCCGCTATCAGTCTCCCGTGCTGTACTCCGCCCACCTCAATCGGACCTAAAAAAGAAAAAAGGCTTCAACCTGCTGGCGAGCTGCCTGTTCTGCTTGTCGCATGTCGTTGTTTTAAGAGCTGCGTGTCTGCCAAAAGCAATCCAACAACTGCTTACTTAGATGTCTGTGGACTTATTTTAAATGGTGGCTCACTGCCTTGTCTCACGTGACGGTGTAAAAATAATAATTGTCCTTTATTTCCGGCCCGGGCGTGGTTAAATCTCTTTCTTGCAGGATGTATAACGCTGCTCCCGTTTATGAAGTTCTAATCTTTTATTTCTGAGCCCTATTGGACGTGCTTTGTTTTCAATGCCACTTGTTCCGGGCTGATTATCACTTTCCTTATTTTCTAAATTTGCACCTAGATTATTGTTTTTCTTTTTAGCATTTTTTTCTCTCCACCTCTTTTGGGTCTCTTTTCTCCACGCTTTTCTTTCTTCTTCGTTTACTCGTCGACGTTTCATTTCTACCCTGTTCATTTCATTTCTACCGTATTGACCTTATACACTTTATATGCACTGAGGAGCCATGGAGCTGTGTGTGTGCTGCGTGACTGCCTTTACACTAATTTTTTTTTTTCTGCCCGTGGTCTTATCTTGTAAGTAGGGCGTGTCTTGCACCGTGGCAAGTCTCTTTGGTCTCACGGGTCTTTAAGATGTCTTCCGAAAGGATCACGTATCGTAGCCTTGCTTTTGCTTTGCTTTCCAGGATTTCCTTTTATAATAGGGAGATATTTTCATGTTTTGTACTTTGCTTGTTATTTTGGTGTTATTTATAGAATTAGGCTAAATAAGGAAAATTGGCAGTCTGCATTACCTGAATTAATTTATTAATTTTGTACAGTGTCCTCCAACTGGAATGAAGCTCCTGTTGCAAATGGAGGAGGATGGACAGATATGGCAATGAAGCTTCCAGCTTCCATCTCAAATGTAGATAGAGAGAGTTGGGTTATGAGCACAAAACCTACTTCATCTCCTGCTAAGCGAACTCCTGAATCTGCTCCTTGGGGTCAAGAATCTGAATCCAGTGGTGGCAATACAGCAAAGGAGTGGACTGGAGCTTGGATGGAACACAGATTCTTCAATTCTATTGGTTTGTTGTTTTTTGTGTAATAGTTGTATCTGTTGTAATGGCTACAAGATATTCTCTTGTGCTTAACAAAAATGTATTTAGGCTAAAATTTAAATGTGGCATGCTTAGTCATCTCTTTTTTAGCACCTGAGACTTGCAAGAGTGCAGTGCATTTCTAACTCCTTTTGTTTAGTTTTCATCAAATGTCACATTTTTGCTATGATCAGAATAATCACATTGGAACTCATCCAACCAAAACAATCCTATAAACATCTAGCATATCACCCAATATGATCTTTTACAAATGTAATTTGAGCATTAGTGTTAATGAATGCAAGATGTTTCAGATGCAGCAAGTTGTGTAGAGGTCCTTGGGTGTGACGGGGTTGTGGTTTTACATTTCATTTGACTTCTTGTTACTCTGTGAGGTGATACTGAAAGACCACCACATGTGGTAAGAATCACCATGGTCTTAAATGTTCTTTGTTACTTGTTTGTCTTGAGTTAGAATATTGAATTCTAAAACATTTCTTCTTGATTTTTCTATCCCTGACCAAACTGATGAGCACTAACCAGTACTCTTCGTAAGGAGATCAGAAGTCCCTCTATATTATAGTATGATGTGTTGCACTAACCCATATTAGTAAGGTTAGCTTGACTACTTGAGTAATTTTTATAGAGGAGAGAATTTTTAATCTTTGTGTTAGAAATTGGCTGTGAAACTAGTTAAACCAGTACCTAATGACTTTTCGGACCTGTTGACTCCTCTGGTAAACTTACTTTAGCATGTGAGCTATTTTTTACTTTATTTTTTATTGTTCAAAGGGTTCTCAACCATTTTCCATGTTACATGGCGGAGGTGCGGTCTCCTTGATCATTTTGTTCTTCCTATACATTTTGGATATGTCTTCACCTCATTTAGTCATTAAAATACAATGATAAGATCATCTTTGTCTCTGTGCATCAAGGTGCAAAATTTTGTTTGACGGCTTTCCAGCCAGTAACCCCCTTTAACACAAAAGCCACAATACTCAGTAAATGTACAACACGGACATAAAGAAGAACATATGGAAAAAAAACAGAATGTGAACAAAGTTGTGCAACATTGAATAATATATATTGGGTATTATAAATGACACTATTATATAGCAGTAATATATAATATTATCAATAAACCGTACTGTAGAAGTATAAATAGAAATTTATGTAAATAAAAAGATAACAAAGATGTCCATCCATCCATCCATTTCCCAACCCGCTGAATCCGAACACAGGGTCATGGGGGTCTGCTGGAGCCAATCCCAGCCAACACAGGGCACAAGGCAGGAAACAATCCTGGGCAGGGTGCCAACCCACCGCAGGACTAACAAAGATGTGCAGGATTGAAATCAAGGGGGTCAAAGCACATGTTGAAACGTAAATGTACAAGTTATGCATTTTAGCTACTATAAGAAAGAAGCTGTTTCTAAGTCTGGCAGTGCCTGCATGCATGGCCCTGTAGTGTTTGCCAGAGGACGCTCAAACATGCAGTGTCCTGGGTGGAGCAGATCCTCTGATGATATCTGGACTCCTTCTTGTAGCATCAGCTGTTGTTGATCCCCACCATTTGTGGGAGTTGGTCTTTATTGATGCATTGTTTTTACATTATTATTATAAAGAGCAGAACATACATTTCGCTAAAAGAGTACCAGGCTCTGCATATACTGTAAATTCCATTAACTGCTGAATGTTTTTAAGTATATTCTGAATAATTTCAGTGTTAAAACTTTTTATGCCATTTTTTACAAGTGTCTGCTTACCTCTGTATTACACTACTGCACATCCAGACAGCAATGTCTTATCACAATTTTTTTGCAAACATGAGAATAATACAAATGCTTAGTGATTTCAGTGATTTTAGGCCTATTCTTTGTTTGCACTCTTATTTCTGTAAAATTTCTGCAAAATAACGACTTAAGTAACAAATGATACACACCTCCAAAAGTAAAATGAAAATATTAGATTTTTAGTATTACAAGGGCAATCCCAAAAGTTAGGTCTCCAAAGCGGTGGGGACGTAGAGAAACTGTTCGTACGACTGTTGGCCACACTGTTGTGATTGGTGCTTCCTCCACTCCCAAACAAGCATGTGCCGCTTCGCTGGGATGCTCAATCTTGGCTTGGCAGCCCTTGAAAATGGAGCTCCCGTTGAACTCTACTGCCAAGTGCGAAGTTTGCACAGGAGACTGTCAATTTCCGACGAAACAGTCGCGAAGGTTGAGGAAAACGTGCGTAAAGATCGGAGGTTGGAACTTCATCACCCACCCACCCTGTAGTCCGGACTTGGCACCCAGTGACTACCACCTGTTCCCTAAGTTGAAAGAACATTTTTTTGGAAGGTGATTCTGCTCCGACGAAGAGGTGAAAGATGAGGTTCAACGCTTCCTGAAGGACATGGCGGCGAGTTGGTATGACATGGGCATTCTAAAACTACCACAGCGTCTACAAAAATGCATCGACCGAAATGGCGATTATATAGAAAAACAAATAAGTCTTTAACCTTTAAAATGATGTAAACATTATAGAAAATAAATGGTTGTTTGTATTTCTAAAAAAATAGGAGACCTTCCTTTTGGGATTGCCCTCGTATGTCTCATCTGAAGAATATGCTCAACTACATAAGCATTCACCATAAAAGTACCATTTGCAAGTTACTACAGTCATTCACTCGCTTCAGCTGAAAGCGACAACCTATGTCTTCAACTTTAAAATGGGGCATTCTTGTAAAGTAAGCGAACAAAAAGTAACAAGTAGGGAATATTTAAAAGCCAGGTTCCAGAGTCCTCACTTTAAGTCCTGGGTATGCCTACTGTCTTTTAATTAATTTTGTTCTTGTGTTGGTTTTCCCTCCCACATGTGAAAGACTTGTTAGGTGGGTTGATTGGAGTTGTACAGCCTTGTATAAGTTAGTGTTAGTTTACCACTCTGTGTAAGGCTGATTCCTGCTTTATGGCCTGTGCTGCTGGGATAGGATCTGCACCCCATGCCCCAGAATTGTATTTGTGGGGTTGGATAATTGTTGCATCCATTTTCCAACCCGCTGAATCCGAACACAGGGTCACGGGGGTCTGCTGGAGCCAATCCCAGCCAACACAGGGCACAAGGCAGGAACCAATCCCGGGCAGGGTGCCAACCCACCGCAGATAATTGTTGCAGAACTTATAAAATGTAAACTTGTTTCTAATAAACTGTATATAAATAAACACAATGAAAAAATTTTTGGCATTTGAATGGTAACTGTTACCACCATGATCATTTTGAGGAAAAAATGCCATAACATAGTGATTTTATCTGAATTTGGAATTTTGTTTCCTATTACAGTTGTGGTTTGATATTCCATTTTGACTTGCACAGCCACTGCACCAGCAGGAACGTGTGTAGTGTTTAATCATTGCCTGTACTTCAGTTTCTTAACCATGTATATTTGAAAAGAAATTTACCATGGCACATGAGGGAAACAAAGATGTGCACGACCTTGGGGTGACGCAATGGTGGATGAACACACCTATCTTACATATAGTGTATAGTTTTACTAAATGAGCTCTGGTGCTGCTATTTCAGTGATGAAATAAATGTTTTGGCATTCATACCAAATCTCTGAACTTTCACTGTCTGATATTCACATATTCATTCACATGTTCAGGTCTTCTTTAATCTTGTTTTTTGGAACAGTGTTTCTAATTTATTTATTGTTTCATAATTATTTCACAGTTACAAAACTTTTATCTTATTCCTGTTGTTTAGGAACTTGGGGTGGAGCAGATGAAAGAAAAGAAGCTACAGAGAAGAAGCCTTCTGCTTTCAGTGCTTTAGGACTAAGTGCTTCAGCTACAGGTAATTTGCTTTGATGTATTTTTAATTAAGGTGTATATAACATTCTGTATATATTTTTGTCTTTTTAAAAGTAGGATAAATGTTTTAGCCTTCTTACTTAATTTTTCTTACTGCATTTTTGGTCAAGTTTATCGGTTTTAAATGCTGAACTGTAAATGCAGTTTCATTTTTGAGCCACCAGATGGAATTGTTTCATACAAATACATTATTTCTTTTAATTAACACAAACCCATTCTAAATTAATTTTGGTTTAACAGTGATTAACAACTTAAACTACTGGATTGTTACTGTATTTTTTTTATTACAGAACAAAGTCCCCAGACCATCAAAGCTGACTTTCAGGACCAGTGTCTTCAAGAAGAAGTTGATTATGCATGGTCTGGCATAAGTATGTAAAGGAGTTTTTAAACAAAACCCTTGTGTGAATGATGTACTGAGTGATGAGGATAGTCCACTTGATTTTTGGTTAATATCTAAAGTATAAAAACTAAGAAATTGTAAGTGAGCTGTTTTGAGCTTTCTTGTTCAAATTATTTTTGTGGTCAGCTGCTTATAGTTTAGGGTGTTGTTTATATTTAAAAACTACATTTTTATAGGCTACTTTTGACAAATGCTAAGAAACTTCAGAAAATTATGAATAATGAAAATAAATTTATTGTGTGCAAATTATCATGAAAACAATAAAGCTTTCAAAGTCAAAGTGAACTTTGTCATCTCAAATATATAAAAGTATACAGATAGACGAAATTGCGAAGCTCAGGGTCCGCTGTGTAACATGACGTGCAATAAATAAATTAAAAATAGAATTAAAATTTAAAATCATAAAAAAGTAGTGTACATCAGAGTTTATAAAGACATTTAGTGTGTAAGCACATTAAGATAGAAATCTCTGGAGTTTTTGATACTGCAGGTAAATTACAACAGAAATTGATCCTCTTCAGTGGCATTTTTAAGGCACTTGAAAGATACAAATTGTTAATATTTTAAATTTAACATTTCTTGCTTGTGCGTGTTTTCATGTGCACATTGTTTGTGCAAAATGATTCTACTGAAATCTGCATGTATATTGTAAACATTCATGAAAGCCTTAAAAAATCTCTCTAGGTAGAGAGAAAATAATATGGCAGTGATTTGCAGGAAAGGCTTCTTAACTAGTGAGGTTTCATTCTTTTTATTCTGGCATGAGGCTAATGTAAATACAAGTTATTTTGTTTGAAGTACAGAATTATTCTTTTACTTTGTTTTGATGTACTAAATACTTACAGCTATGCCTTGGAATATGAAATCTATACAAGATAGTACACCAGCTAATAAAATCCTACATATTATTTCATAATGCATCAGTGAAAAAAATTCAATACAGATTGTAAATCTTTTGTATTTATTCATTTTCTAAATTGTCATATTCCAGTGGTCTGCTGCAAGGGTTTTGGGTGTACCAAATCTGTTTTGATAGCATTGGACAAAGGGCAGGAGTCAACTCTGAATGAAAAACCAGTTCAATATAGGAATTATTCTTTGAAATAACTCAGTACTGTGACAAAGTACTGAGTTGTGGTTCAAGTAAATAGCAGGATGTCATTCTCCAACCCGTGTTCCTCCTGCTGTTTTGAACTGTTATTTCAGACAATGCCGGTAAACATAATTGGAAAATCCCCTTCCTGTAGTTCCCATTTCTAGACTGTCTGCTCAGTCTTTGTCTAATTAATATACATGTGTCTCCATATTTTTACTTTGTAAAGTACCTTGTTTCCGTAATGTAAAATGAGAGAACAGTTCATTTACACAAACTAGCTGTGTTACACGGCTTTGCCTGGCTATGCACAGATGTAAAAAATATTGGCAACCCTCACAGGTGGCGCAGTGGTAGTGCTGTTGTTTTGCAGTAAGGAGATTGTGGGTTCGCTTCCTGGGTCCTCCCTTTGTGGAGAGCTCTTTGAGTAGTGAGAAAAGCACTATATAAATGTAAAGAATTAAATTATTATCATTACTGTATAATTGGTTAATTTCAGATTTATTGTCACATATGGTGGACACAGTAAAATGAAGTACAGACTTGGCTAAGTGCATCCACTGCCACTGTCCAGCTGCCTGAATCTCTCTTCATAGATTATTTCAAATATAACAATAGGTAATGATCTGTGTCTGTTGTAAAAGCAACTTGTCTAAGATGAGACAAAAAGGCATACTCTAAGATAAACGCTATATTCCAGTGAGACAATGAAATTGTTATCCCGGAGGGCTTGTGGAGAAAAAAAAAAACGGCAGTTGCTACCTTTGACGTGCCATGTTTGTCAATGTACTTATTTAATCTTTGAGTGTTAAGAAATTGTCTGGAGCAGCGCACTGGCTAATGGGAACAGTCCCCACATCAGCATTTTCTACAAGGTTGCAGATAAGATTCATGGGGGTACGATATTTATTAAATATCTTTCTTACACACAGCGACTTTCAAGCACTTGCTAAGTGTGTCATCTTCAAGCTTTGCTAAACTTTAATTCTTTTACTTGGCTTCTGTAAGTGGCTTTAATTTAGTTAAACCAGCAAGCTCCCTTTGTCCGTGTGATTGCTGTCAGAACTGTATCGGAAAGGAGGTGCAGTGTGTTAGAATGTCCTACTCACTAGCATATTACTAGCGAAAAATATCAATAAATAAAAATGTCAGCTAATTTTCTTTATTTTCCTACATTAGCAAATTTCAATCATACCCATCAAGAAATTTTTGAGTACAGTAATCCCTCCTCCATCGCGGGGGTTGCGTTCCAGACCCCCCCAGTGAAAGGTGAAAATCCGCGAAGTAGAAACTATATGTTTATATGGTTATTTTTATATTGTCATGCTTGGGTCACAGATTTGCACAGAAACACAGGAGGTTGTAGGGAGACAGGAACGTTATTCAAACACTGCAAACAAACATTTGTCTCTTTTTCAAAAGTTTAAACTGTGCTCCATGACAAGACAGAGATGACAGTTCCGTCTCACAATTAAAAGAATGCAAACATTTCTTCCTCTTCAAAGGAGTGCGCGTCAGAGAGAGAGAGAGAGAGAAAAAAGCAAACAGTCAAAAATCAATAGGGCTGTTTGGCTTTTAAGTATGCGAAGCACCGCCGGACAAAGTAGCTGCGAGGAAGGGAGCAAGCATTTTTTATAGTAGTTTACGTATCCTCTAGGCCAGTATGCGAACAGCCCCTCTGCGAACAGCCCCTCCATCAGAGCGAGAGAGAGAGCAAACAATCAAAAATCAATACGTGCTGTTTGATCTGGAAGCATATCACTTGCAAAGCCGCCACATGTAAGCCCAGCAAAGAAGGGAGCACTTTTAATGGTAATCTTTCAGTGTTTTTTGAGGAGCGGCCGAGTCCTCTAGGGGTGCGAACAGCCCCTGTGCTCACAATATATTTGAGGAGTTTTATTTAATACATAATACGCGCTGTGGTTGGGTAGCTTCTCAGCCATCTGCCAACAGCGTCCCTTGTATGAAATCAACTGGACAAACCAACTGAGGAAGCATATACCAGAAATTAAAAGACCCATTGTCCGCAGAAATCCGTGAACCAGCAAAAATCCGCGATATATATTTAAATATGCTTACATATAAAATCCGCGATAGAGTGAAGCCGCGAAAGTTGAAGCGCGATATAGCGAGGGATTACTGTATTTAGTTTTTCTGTGGTTGGTGGTTTGGGGGTTATTTCTAAACATTGATGTATTGAAGTGTCCTTTTTTCAGTTGATACACACTGCCGTAAATGTACCATCCAATCAAATTTCAGCTTTTTGGCTAAACAGGAAGTAGTGTTTTTTTTTTTTTTTTTTTTTGACGAGTTAGTCACTCAGTCAGCTTTCAATTACTGATATAAATATTTATAGATTACGATTAAAATTGTTTTGTATTGTTTATATTTATGTTAAAATTAAGAGTCAGACCTTATGCTTTAATCTACGATACTTAATCAAGGACATTTTTAATTTGACTATTTCAGGTGCCATGACTAATTTGCCTTCTGTAAGCTAACATGGATACACTAATTTCTTCTAACATTGGCTCTTTTGAAGAAAATACATTTTCAAGACAAAGTTTTGTGAACGCTTTTTTAATTGCCCAGATTTCTGCACTATTTACTCATAACAATGTTGTCTCATCTTCAGCTAAATCACTGAAAAGGCCGAGACATTCTGCTTTAACTAATAGCACAAAATAGTTGTACTGCTTATTGTCAATACTGAGTACATCATTTAAGCATTTGCACTCCAGAGTAGAAAGATTATATGAAAATCTTGGCCGAAGACTGAAAACTAATCATATTCCAGTCATTATGATGAGATTGAAGGTGCCTATTTAGCCAAACGTTTGCTATTGATAGAACTAATACTGTCAGAAAGATCTGTTCATGTGTACCATGTTCCGATCAAACAAAAGGAAAAGAACAGTAAAGATGTAAAATTTAAAAAAAAATTAAAAGATCATGCATCTTTCTTAGTGTATATGAAAACTACAGAGAATAAATAGGCATTGTTTTGGTTTTCTTTCTGTGGGCATAGGCCTTTGTGTTGTAATTACTGCTGTTGGGTGTGGGTTTTTTTTAATTAGTAAAAATATGAACAGTCTAGCTACAAATGTCCCTCTGGATTTTTGTATTTGCTGCATTGTTTTTTCATTTCCTTTATTTATTTTTCAGGTGACTGTACCAATCCAGACTGGGTTGCTCCCTCTGTAGAGTGGGGGAATTGTGATGAGCAGGAAACCACGCCATCCCCAGAGTCTGAAGAACCTGTGTTGGAAACGCATAAGGTCAGCCATTATATTTTTCACAGCTACAGGTCACCTGCATGTGTAGTTTGGTTCTGAGAAAACACTGTATTTCATAATCATGACAGCATTTACTCTTGATGCCTATCTTTTTTTACAGTTTGTTTGAGCTTCTGTGCCATTCACATCTATGTCTCTCATAACACTGCTCACAGTCCCACACATTCTTAATCTCGTGTTCCTAACTGTGTTGACTCACAGCAAAAAAGCCAATGAATTTTTCCTTTTTGTAGGTTTATAATTAGTTGAGCCTTAATCAATGGTCAGATTTGCTTAAAGGATTTCATGAAATAGTGTTAAGCCTGTTTTCTACAAACAACATGCACCATTATTAGACTGTGCTAAAGGTGCAGAAGTAAGAATCCTCTCCTTTCTCCTGGTTCTACAATAACTCAATGCAAAGGATATATCAGTCAATTAATAAAGGTACAATGTATGTTTTTAGTATAATTTTACAAATAACATCTTTCTTTTCTATGTTTTCCTTTACTACGTGCAACAAATGTTCGTGCAGTTAAGATTTCCAGAGAAAAACTTATTGTGGTACTGAGTGCCATAGAGTATCTATTGGGTGAAGATGAAGTAATCCTTTCAAAACATTTTGCCAATCTGAGAAGTCATTTACTAGCACAGGCATGTTAAACTCGGTTCTTTGGGAGTCACACTGTAACATTTTTTTAAGCAGTGATGCAAATCCAAAGATTTTCAAAATGGAGAAGTAGTTTTTTTGTTTTTTTTTTTTTTTTTTTTGCAAACTGCAAATGCATTTCATTATAAAAATAAAATTCAGTGCCACAACATGAAGCAAAAGTCTTTTGTAAATGTGTAGCTTTAAACATTTGGGAGGAATTCCCCTCTGCTTCGTTCATTGTAGACCAGTGTTTAGAACTACTATCTTTGAATAAAGTTTCTTGCATATTTGTGAAGTGAAGTTGGCTATTTAGGTGTACAAGAAGCAGGCAAACAGAGTAAGTGTTACACTTTATAAGAATCCATAGTACTCAAATTGCTTATATCGTGAAGCAGTACATGATTAAACATTCTGGTGTATATAAAACTGCATATGTTTGTCTTGTTCAAGGTTTCTGATGATGATAAAGAAAAGCTTGATAATGCTGCTGCAATTGGTGTTAAGTCAAAAAAGAAAAAGAAAAAGAAGAAGAAACAAGGGGAAGAGTCCAGCGCTCCTGCCCAGGTAACCAATTTTATAGACACCATGTGGAGATGATATTATAAACTGTATTGTAAATATATGGTTTTTGACTCATTGTTTTTCATGTAAAGTGTGTTGTGTTTTAGCACTAATAACCCCTGCCTTGTTAGTATGCCCATGAATGATAAGCTTACTACATCTGCTCAGACACTTAAACATTTTTGTTCACATCAGTGTAATTTTCAGTATCTTCTGAATGTTTTGTGTTTAATTAATTGATTCTTTCACAAGATACTTGCACAAAGAAGGCAGTTACATTATGATGTATCTCAATGCATTACTACCATACTAATGGCTGTATTTGGAGAACATATAGCAGTTTGTTCTTTTTACATTTTACAAAATGGTTTATACTAAATTCTATAGTTATAATGATCACATATGTAGCGGTGTGAAAAGAAGTGCGATTTACACTGGACATAACATACCTAGCAGTTGCTGTAACTAAAAAGTACTTTAAATATCTTACTACCCCAGTGATTTAAGTGCTCTCCTGTTAGAGAAAGGCTTTTCATCATCAAGAGCATGTTAGCGTATAGATAGTTTAACTAAGTTTATACAGGACTTAATATTTATTTACAGTTGTGAAATTCATAATTCATTATAATGGAACACATTGACCGAAGCATGTATGCAATGCTAACCCCTTTGCCACATTTAACAGTGTTCTTAATCTCATTCACTTTATGTGGGTGGTTGTGATGCTGTGGGCGCACTCCACTCACTAGCACACAAACACTTTGAGTAAATTCTCCAAATCTGTGTTAGAAATGTCTTTTATTTCTAGGAAATATGCCAAGTAAACCAGACCGTGTTCAAGAAGGATCATCTTCCTGGTGTAATCAAAGGCCTTGGTTCATATCATCTGTTTATAAAGCAGAACCATAGTGGTTTTCTTGGCTTTTCTTTGACCTTTTATTCTTTGACACTAGTTGGCTTACGTAGTACAGAATAAATATCAGAGGTTTTGATTTCACTCACCTGTGTGTTAACAGTTTTTCATCATCACAAGTGCTGGTCAGCTCGGAGTAACTCAAAATGTGCAAATGTATTGTGTCAATGTAGTCTCTAAAGCAGCACTCCAAATACCAACTGTTAAAATGAATAGATCACGTCTTTTCCACATTTGTAGTCATATATGGCCACATTTAATAATGTATAATGTAGAACCAGGTCTGAACATGGAAATTGAATGTCATAGTAAATGTCTTGTGAGATTTGCTCTTTTGTATTCAAGCTAGTTAGCTGAAATCTAACTCCCTGCTTTGGTAAACAGCAATGGCCATAATCTTCAAACCCAGCGCACAAAAAATTCATTTCTCACTAGATTTCCTCTATATGGTACTTGTTGATCACAGATTTGTATTTCATAACTTCTGGTGTCCATCAGTGCTGAATTCTTTTATTTCTATTTGCTTATTTTGCTTTATTTTTATTGCATTGATTAATTTGTATATAGGAGGTAAATCTCAATATTGTTTGTGATGTTAATTGCATTCTGTAGAATAAACAGAGACCAATTAAGATATTAATTCAGTCAATTAATTTTTTAAGTTACATGAAGAGCAAGAGAAGGCGTCTGCAGTTGAATTACAAGAGCCTGTACCATCAGCTCATGCTGAACCCAAAATTGAAGATGGAAATGTTAATGAACAAGCTGAAGTGAATGTTGATAATTTCTTATTGGTAAGTGTTCTTTCTGGTCTGTGCCTTTACAGTTGATATTCTGTGAACATCCAGGTTGTTATGCAGTAACACAGCTTTTATAATATACTCTGTTGTTTCCAGTTATGGTTTAGAGCTCTGTATATTTTTTAGGAATCAGCTAATTTATCAATTTTTTTAGGAATATGTGTATTAGATGCCATTCACATTCATTGCATTATTAGGTTACATGAAAAATGAATGAATAAAAGTTCATGTGGCCTCACTGACACTAAAGAATTACTAGTTTTTTTCCCCACCATGTAACAATTATAAAAGAGTTTCTATTCGTAGCTGCCCTACCAGCCATTTAAAAAACAACTACTAAAAATAAAGGGGATACAAGTCATAATAAAGAAGAGTATAACAAATTACTTTATAACCACCTATGAAAAACAGAACAATATATTTCAATAAGCAAAAAAGTGTTTTCTAGAGAGAAGAATAAAATAATTTAGCTAAATGTATGTTGCCAATAGCTGTTTTTAAAAAGAACCCTGCCATTAAATGGATTGTTACCCTAGCAAATCCAAATTAGAATTATGAAACCTATATATGTGTATGAAACACAGTAATCCCAGTATTTTCTTTTAGGTTCTCGCAGCAGAGAAGAATAGTGAACTGCTTCTGAATTATTTAGCTAAATGTATGTTGCCAATAGTTTTTTAAAAAGACACTTGCCATTAAAGTGAATTACTACCCTAGTAAATCTAAATTTTGAATTATGAAACTTGAACGTTTACAAAACACAGTAATTCAAGTATCTTCCTTTGTTCATGCTTCTATGGTTTATTTTGTGTATTATTTTTTTTTTTATATTAATCCATACACTTGCAAGATTCACTTTGTTAGAATGTTTATCTGTAGTCTTAAAATTTGATAATGGCATCACTGTAATAATTAAAAATAAGCTACATTTGACAAAGATCACAGTGAAGATAAACAACATGCAAATGCTGACCAGTGTCACTACTAAGATTAAGTGACTTCCATCAGCTAAGTGAAGATAAATAATGAAGAAGCAGTTCAAATTTAACCAAGCCCTTTGGCCACCAAATTAAGCAGTGTCTCAGCTTAAAAAAATGTAAGTAAAAACTGAAGAGGTTGATTGTATTTTAAAAGTTTGTGTTAATGACAGAAGTTCAAATATTTTTCAAAATGTGGATTATTCAGTTTAGAAAAATGCCTGTGAAACTTGGACAACCAAAAGAGCAAATGAAAAGAAAATCAATACACATGATTGAAAAAGACACAAATCACAAGCCTGGCAACTCAGTTAGCTTTTAGTCAGCCTGAAAAAAATCCATGCAATTCTTTAATTTTTGTAAGATTCAATTCATTCTCTTTAAAGAATACTGGAAGAGATCCTCTTCCCCGACATACAATTAGTGGATATCTTAGTTTATCAGCAGGATTTAGGCAGAAAGCTTTTAAGGCCCTTGTTCATGAAGTTCGGCCATAGTTGGTATTCCTTAAATTGGCCGTAATCTGATCACATCATGAGATAAGAAGGCTCAGCTGTCAAGGCATATATACTCATAAGAAAAGACACAAGACTAAGACTAAACATTTTTTTTCCCCTACAGGACCACAAAGAGTGCAAGTTGACTAAATAATGACTATATACACCAGTTTTCTTCATCTTTTTTTTTTCCCCAGTAAAGCATCACAGAGAACCGGAGATTACTCAGGCAATAGGTGTAACACATAAACCAAACCCAAGAACAAAAACACATCATGCTTAAGTGCGGTCAACTTGTAGATACTTATGTTAACAAATCCTCCTAGAACAAAACTAGCATAAAATGTGCTGTGGCTCATGTGCTAATACAAGTACCAGTCCTCTAGATCGCTTTGCTCAGTGTGTAACATCTTTACATAGAATAGTCATTGGCTCTTGTTGGTATTGTGTGTTTTTACGTTCAAGTCCTTAGTTATTTCATGTGTAGCCACTAGGGGGCGCTCTGCCACCACAACCCAGACACAGACAGGCAGGAGACAAGTTTGCCACACACCACACATTTATTTACAGCTTCCTTTTTACATAACGCATGGCACAGCACTGCACCAACACCATTCAGTCCCTTCTTGCCAGTCCTTCTCCCTCTACTCCTCTTCAGGCTTTGTCCTCTCCTCCCGACTCTCACCCCTCATGGAGTGAGGCTGCTCCTTTTATAATACCCTTGGCGGTGGCCACGGGTTCCAATAGGGTTGAGCCTCCATGCTCATAACCCGTGGCCCCGCTGAAAACCAAGGGGGCTGCCCTCTATCGGCCCGGGCAAGAAACTGTCCCGGCAATCCTTTTTCCCCGGGTCCTTCCATAGTATGGGCGTTCTGGCCAGGCAAGGGTCCCGGCCATCCGCCACACATGTTACTAGAGTTATGTTACTGTTTTTAGACAATAGTATATGTAACTTGCCCAGTATGCCACAAAATGTAAAGCAATATTTCCAGAAACATAAACACATATTATAAAGAGAATAGAAGGTGGAGAAAAAGAAATACCATATTGGAAGTAGCAGCTGTTCATAAAAAGAGCCAGTGCAGAGCATGGAAGATGGGTGAGGATAGAGAGAACTCTCCTGCAAGCACTACAGAGATGCTTCTGTGCTGCTGAAGTTCAATAGTCTGGGTGTGACCACTGGCAGGTCTTCTTAAGGACCCTGGCTTGGATGGTTCAGAGAATTAGGGAAAGTGAAGCACATGGTGTTGCAATTGAGCCCAAGTGAGGTGTGTGAATGTTTAGGTGGTGAGTGTGTGTGGAACAATTACATGGATATGCAGGGCAGCCAAGCAAGGAGAAAGGAGACAAAATTACCCCCATGACTGTCACCAAACCCTCCTGAATGTCTGGGCATCGTTACAATCCAGATTCATCCTGTTAAATCTCTGAAAATTTCTTTTAACAAACTAAAATCCTGGAATGCATCTACTTTAACTTAAGTATTACTGTAGCAAGTTGGTTAATGACTTATGAAAAGTAGTTAATTAAAATGAAATTCTTTTTCTTAATCCTATTTGAACAGTTGAAACCAGAGCTACCAGTTTCAGTGATGAAAGAGTCCTCTATAACTGTTTTGGACAGTACTTCACAGAAGGTCATTTCACAAGTGCCACAGAGGTTACCAGAGCCAGATCCTTCAGCTGTTACGATTGCTAAACAAAACAGCATGCCTCCTACTACACAAAGTGAGTAAATATAAACTCTCATCTTAATGGACGTGCAGGCTATTTGTGTGAGATTCTTTTTGACTTGAGAGCTTATGACTGTTTGCTAGGTGGTTAACAGTCTAATTCCAAAAGCTTTTGACATCTTTTAAGCATTTTTGGAGAGAATAAGTGAATTGTATTAATTGCATGCAGTATTACAAAATAAAATGGTGCACTGGGAATATTAATGATAAATAGGCAGCTGGTACTGGGACTTGATTTACTCAAAATATATTTTTGAAACCAAGCTGTCTGTATCTGTTTAGTCTACTGTACATTCTAAATATACGTCCCATTGTGCTCAGTCTTGAAAATATGGTGCACCTGGAGAAAACGCCCACACAAACACAGGGTAAGCACAAGAGCTTCAAACTTGGAGCTGTGAGGCAGCAATATACCCCTATGCCACTATATTCTTTAGTATGGCTGAGAAAGTGGGCTTGTCATCACACATATATATATATATATATATATTATTATTATTATGAGAGAGAGATCCCTTTTCTACTGGGCTTTGTTCCATAGCTTTTAATTCTGGGCTACACTACCTGTAGAAGAAATAACACAGCTCTTCTATATTGTAAACAAAAAAAATCCCCTTCTATACTGAGGAAATAAGCTATGCTGTTTGTCAGGTAACCAAGCAAGCTTCTCACACCTTCTCTTGCACGAGACAACTGGAGCATACAGTCACATGAAAATGTTTGGGAACCCTGCATAATTATTGACTCTCCTTTCAACAAAAAAGATAACAGTGGTATGTCTTTCATTTCCTAGGAACATCCGAGTACTGCGGTGTTTTCCGAACAAAGATTTTTAGTGACGCAGTATTTAGTTGTATGAAATTAAATCAAATGTGAAAAACTGGCTGTGCACAAATGTGGGTCCCCTTGTAATTTTGCTGATTTGAATGCATGTCACTGCTCAATGCTGATTACTTGTAACACCAAATTGGTTGGATTAGCTTGGTAAGCCTTGAACTTCATAGACCGGTGTGTCCAATCATGAGAAAAGGTATTTAAGGTGGTCAATCGCAAGTTGTACTTCCTTCCCTATGACTCTCCTCTGAAGAGTGACAGCATGGGATCCTCAAAGCAACTCTCAAAAGATCTAAAAAGGCTACAAAAAGCTATCTTAGAGGTTTACACTCAGTTTCAACTGTAAAGAACGTATCAGGAAATGGAAGGCCACAGGCACAGTTGCTGTTAAACCCAGCAGGTCTGGCAGGCCAAGAAAAATACAGGAGCGACATGAGCAGGATTGTGAGAATGGTTACAGACAACCCACAGATCACCTCCAAAGACCTGAAAGAACATCTGGCTGCAGATGGTGTATCTGTACATCGTTCTACAATTCAGCGCAATTTGCACAAAGAACATCTGTATGGCAGGGTGAGGAGAAAGAAGCCCTTTCTGCACTCACGCCACAAACAGAGTCGCTTGTTGTATGCAAATGCTCATTTAGACAAAGCAGATTCATTTTGGAACAAAGTGCTTTGGACTGATGAGACAAAAATTGAGTTATTTGGTCATAACAAAAAGCACTTTGCATGGTGGAAGAAGAACACCGCATTCCAAGAAAATCACCTGCTACCTACTGTCAAATTTGGTGGAGGTTCCATCATGCTGTGGGGCTGTGTGACTAGTTCAGGGACTGGGGCCCTTGTTAAAGTCGAGGGTCGGATGAATTCAACCCAATATCAACAAATTCTTCAGGATAATGTTCAAGCATCAGTCACAAAGTTGAAGGTATGCAGGGGTTGGATATTCCAACAAGACAATGACCCAAAACACAGTTGGAAATCTACAAAGGCATTCATGCAAAAGGAGAAGTACAATGTTCTGGAATGGCCGTCACAGTCCCCTGACTTGAATATCATCGAAAATCTAT